>NW_010143803.1:0-12208 GCF_000699245.1 Pterocles gutturalis | reverse complement strand
CTTTCCCTCAAATTTATATCTCTCTACTATGCCAATATCCTAAAAGATATGAGAAACTAGATTGCCTGACTTAATATAAATACACACACATATACATACGTTTCAAAGTAAAAAATTCTAGAACATTTTAATCAATGCACATACAAGTTTGCTTCTTATTTTTCCAAATCCTGTTTTAAGTGGGATTTTTTTTCCCTTTTTTCTTAATCCTGGACTAGTTTACACCATTTCTTATTGGAAATACTTCCTCTTCTCCTAACTCTTGGATAATACACAACTGTAAAGAGACCAGTCCTAAAGGTTGCAGGAATTCCAGCAATCTCCCATTTTTTTGGGCTTTTTACCAGTCATCAGTTCAACACTCCAGGAGCCTTGATAAAAGCCACCTTTCTCAAAGAGGCTCCCTCTAGTCTGGACGTCATCCCCACTTCCTAATTAAATTAATTCCATTTTCTCTTACATCTTATTTTCTAAGCCTAAAGATTGTTTTTCTCTCCTTCTCTTTCCCAGGTAAGGTGCAAGGAACATCTCAGGGCATGTTTACAAAACGTAAAGAGCTAGCAAGTAGAGGGTCACCTCACGGTATTGTTGGTAAAGTGAAAACCTTCAGTTACAGCCTACTACTGAAAACAATGAACTCAAAGGAACTAAAGATTATTTGACATCTACAACAAAACATTTTTCAGAGAAACTGTTTCTTAAGTGGAACTAGCAAGGCCTGTTTCCTACAGGTTTGCATCCTCCTCTGCATTACTGGTCAGAGGGCTGGACCACCTCCTCTATGAGGACAGGCTGAAAGAATGGGGGTTGTTCAGCCTGGAGAAAAGAAGGCTCCAAGGAGACCTAATAGCAGCCTTCCAGTACCTGAAGGGGGCTACAGGAGAGATGGGGAGGGACTCTTGATCAGGGGGTGTAGTGAGAGGACAAGGGGTAATGGGTATAAGCTGAAAGAGGGCAGATTTAGACTAGACATTAGGAAGAAATTTTTCACTGTGAGGGTGGTGAGACACTGGAACAGGTTTCCCAGAGAAGCTGTGGATGCCCCATCCCTGGAGGGGTTCAAGGCCAGGCTGGATGAGGCTTTGAGCAACCTGGGCTAGTGGAGGGTGTCCCTGCCCATGGCAGGGGGGTTGGAACTAGATGATCTTTAAGGTCCTTTCCAACCTAAACCATTCTATGATTCTATAAGCCCATTAAGACTCTTCCATACAAGCCTCCATTTTGGTTCCCTCTCTCATTCCTTAACTGGCATTCCTTCTCATTCCTTGAATAATGACAATTACTTTTCATGCTCCCTAATTACTGAAGGGGAGCAAGACACTTCTATGCCTGTTTTCAAAAAATGCACGTACTAAGTGGTCTGCTGACAGACTGTGAGGTGGAAGTGGTAGGGGGAAGAAGCCACACAGTTTTGCCTTGTACAAAGTAGTAATTTTCAATAAATGTATAGGAACTTCGTATTTCAAAAAACAGTTTCTTCTGCTGATGATCACTCCACAGAGGAACGGACAAACAGTCAGAGCAACTGCACAATCTTATTTCCTGAGGAACCAAGGCACAGATACGCCTCTTGGCATCAGCCAAGATCTTGTCTCGTAACTCTGATTTTTATTCTGGCTTCAAGTTTCAATTCACAGTTTGATTTTAACAAGTGTTAAACTTTTTTTTTTAAAAACTCACCGTCTTATTACGAAGTCTAATTATGTCCGAAACAGAGCCAGCTCCACAATATTCCATAACAATCCATAGATCTGTGTTCTTAAAATAGCTGCCATAGTACTTGACAACATAGGGACTAGATGGAAAGAAAAAGTTAGATAAACAGATGAATTCTCAGTAAGGAAAAAAAGAAGTCATAATCAGAAGTGCTGTTAAAAGTTACATTTTGACACATATTAACATAGCTAATGAGCAAGTGTAATCAAGTACATTTTAAAACTTCAACTACCTTAATCAACACCTGCAGCTTAATAAAATTACCAAGACACTACTAAATGTATATACCACAAGCTTTCAGCAATCTTCTAATACAGACATAGTTTTCTCAAACATTAGTCTTCTGATATAAAGCTTTGTTTTTCCCTCCACTAAGGTGTCTTAGTTTTTAATTCTCCTCAAATTACTGGATGTTTCCCTTCTCGAAAACATTGCCTTGTTTTCTTCTCTCTTAAGAAAAAAAAAAAAAAAAATAAACAAACAAAAAACCACACCAAAACCACAAACCCACAGAAACTCTCATTTTCCTGGTTTTGCAGGCACGAGCTTATTTCAAGTACAGATCTAGAATTCCATATAAAACAGAATCTAGTTTTGGTTTGAACAAGACTTACGGATTTGCAAATGGATTTTCATATTGAAGTTTATCACTTGACATAATGCTTCCTCAGAGGTACTTGGAAAAGAAAGGCAGAAACAAAAGGATCATCCTTCAGAAGAGGGATTAGATGGTGTATTTACGGAAATAGAAGGTTGGAAAATATTTTTGCAGGAACTTAAGTGACTCCCACAAAGTCTGGAAGTAAGATACAGCGATCTCGGGCAGTGGCTTCTGGTCAGAACACCTGCATTGTGTGGTGGAATCAAATACTATATTGTTTTGGAGCAAGAAACTGTATTTTAGGATCAGCATGTTAGGCAGCAACCCTTTTTGTTAGAAAACTGATGTAAAAAAAAAAGAGGACCTATGGCTGCCTCCTGCAACATGGTGCTATCAAAACTACGGGAAAACTAACTACTTCATTGAAGAGCAACTGTTAGTACTCTACGAATTTGCCTTTACAGAAGGTAAGGTGGGTCAATTACCTCCTAAGTAGTCAAAAGGTCTACCAAACAAGTACAACATACAGGAATTTATAAGGGACAAGATCAGTAATAAGGAAGGTTACTATTACTTCTGAAGAAAACCAACTGATTTTCATTACCAACCCTTGTCAGATTTACACTACGCTAGTATTCCCAGCAAAACATGTGTATTATTACAAATCAGGACAAGATGATCTTTCCAAAACATCAAGTGCTGCGCAATCTCAAAACACTGTTCACTTTTGCTTAAAGCCTTGTCCCAGTTAACCACGTGGGCCAGCCTTTTCCATATCAACTGCTTGTCTTAGAAGAGCTCCAGCACATAAAGTATAGCTAATTCTAGAAACAGGCACGGAGTAGAAAGAAAGTATAAAGTGTTAAGATTTAATCATCTCTTATTTGAGACTCTGCAAGAGCTCAGTGCTTTTCTGTAGCATCTGTGGAACCATCACACTTGAAAATAAAAGTACTAAAAAGTGTGTCATCCCTCCCATCAGTACTGCACAGCACTGTATTTGGACAAAGGCACATGACACACATACAAGCACACGGTGCAGAGCTGCAGCCCAATCCTTCTCTTCAACCAGAGAATGGCTACATCTTCTCCAGTTAAGGAGGAGGTTGTGTTCTAAAATTATGAACTCTTATAAGAAAGTTATACAATAGGAGATGTCCAGTAGACAATAAATGCAGTATGTTGCTGTTTTTTCAGAGAAAAGTGGGAAACAAAGAACAAAGGGCAGAGAGAAGTGGGGCAGGACAAGGGACATAGGAATAAGATGGTGAGTAGGCCCACCTAGGACAAGAATGAAAATGTCACAAGAACCATAGTACAGAAAGTGAAAAATTTAGAAAATTCTCAAGTATCACCACTGCTTTTCTCTGCCCGTATATTTCACAGACATTTAAGTACCTATTTCAGTCTTTTTCTAGTACTAGCAGCATACACACACACTACAACCTACACCACTGCTCTCACCAGTCAGTTCACCCAGCTCAAGCCTGCACAGCAACTAAGGGCTGCTATCCTATCATGGACCCTACAGAAGAACTCTGAGAATTCTCAAAGTGCTATTTTCCAACTTACTCAATGTCTTCCTTTATATAAAGTGAAAGAAATGAAGCACACAGAATCACACAATGTTAGAGATTGGAAGGGACCTCGAAAGATCATCCAGTCCAATCCCCCTGCCAGAGCAGGACACCTAGATCAGATCACACAGGAACGCATCCAGGCGGGCTTTGAATGTCTCCAGAGAAGGAGACTCCACACCCTCTCTGGGCAGCCTGTTCCAGTGCTCTGTCACCCTCACCATAAAGAAGTTTTTTCTCATATTCAAGTGGAACCTCCTATGTTCCAGCTTGAACCCATTGCCCCTTGTGCTGTCACTGGATGTCACAGAGAAGAGCCTGGCTCCATCCTCCTGACACTCACCCTTTACATATTTATAAACACTGATTAGGTCACCCCTCAGTCTCCTCTTTCCCAGGCTAAAGAGACCCAGCTCCCTCAGCCTTTCCTCATAAGGGAGATGCTCCATTCCCTTAAAATACTAACCCCCCAAAAAATATACAAATAAAAAAAAAATCTTAACTCCATAGAAGAGAGGAAATGCAAAGTAATTTATGCATCCTTGAAGACACTACATGTTAAGGCCTCCATTCCTACAATACTAGAAATCATAAGATATATCACTCGTGAACAAGTGTAAGGTAACACTTCTTCTTCAGATCTATTAAAAGATTGTACACTTCTTAAAAATTATGTTCCTGCATGAAAAAGGCAACTGAATCTTGTGCTAGAAACACCTTTAATGATCTTCTGAAACAGATAATTCTGAATTCACAAGGGCGAAGACATTTCCAGAAAACCTTCAGGCTTGTCAGTGCAAGTAAAGCAAAGCAAGGATAAAGAATTTCAAGCAAAGGCAAGCACTTATGCCTTTAAACAGTTTCTGTTATGTCGACTATTTGTACTTCCTTCAGTCCAAGCTAAGAGGAGGTTTGCAAATTCGTTCCTTTAAGTAAGTTGTTCACACAAACTGCTTTGATTTTCCATGTAAAAAAAGTTTGCAGATGCATATATTTCAGCTGTATTCACAAGTACAAATACATTTTCACACCAACTCTTAGAAAGGGAGCGGAATTGTCATACCTACCTGTCACATTGTTGCATTATAGAAATTTCTTTAATTATTTCTTGAAGATCTGACTCCACAGGGACCTGTTTAATTGCTACAACTTGTCCAGACTCCTTATGTATTGCTTTAAACACACTACCGTAAGACCTAAAAATAAAAGAGGCATTTTTTTTTAACAAGATAAACTGCTTCTCATTTCCATTGTGCAGAAACTTTAAAAAGTCACAGAAGCCATATGTTCATGCAGAAGTTAAAGTGTTTTTTCAGGCTGCAAAAAATGCAGTTCTATCAGAACCTCAGGAAAGACATGCCTCTGAAGAATGAATCCTTGTCAAGATGCAGTGTATTTAACTCCAGAAGAGACAAAAGCACCTTTGCTGCCTTAATAAGCAAGGGACATTAAAAAAAAATGCATAAATATATTTGGGGAAGCATGGAAGTCTACTTGTGCATGCATTTTCATTATTATTAAAACTTGTCTAGAGAAGCATTCCTTCTGATATTTACAGCCACTCTTTCTGTAACTTAATAGATAAATCATGTGTTGGAATACTGTTCCTTTCTGATCGCATCCCCTCATAAATAGCTGCACTTACCCTTCACCAAGTTTCTCCAAAACATCAAAGACCTCTTCAGGCTGCTTAGTTAAGCTGTCTTCACTTAGTTTTTTCAGTTTGCTAGAAGAAAGACAAAAGTTACTTGTTGGGGAGGGGGAAGACACAGAACTCAAGCAAATTTTCACACAAGTAAAGAGACAGAAAAAAGATTATAAGAAAAACATACTCCAGTGAAAATAAATGCCTAAAGTGCAGTAATAAAATTTTAATCAACGATCAGGTAAGATGGAGAAAGTTAGGACAATTTCTGTTATTATCACTTTCCCACTAATGTTTGCTCAATGCAAAGCAGCATGGGACCAATACACTGCCCAAACCACTTCTTTTGCTAAAGTGGAAACAGCTAAAGAATACAGTAAAGCTTACCTTTCATCAAAAAGCAGCCAGCACACAAACACATGTTCATTACTGCCTAGAGTACGCCATGTTATCTAAGAAAGTATACATCAATCCTTCACCCACATGAAGTGTCTGCTTTCTAAACGGTACCCCATATGAGCCAGTGAATTACATCAAGTTAAAAGCAGAACCCAGAGTCAAGATGACTCTGGGAGCATTTGATAGCACTTCACCTTCACAAGTGGTAGCAGAAAACTGAATTTCCAAGAGTTGAATACTCTCAAGAGTTGTTGGGGCAGTCCTTTTTGCATCTTTGTGAATGTACATAGGGACAGGCTCCATAAAATCTATAATTACAAAGCACCACCGTATTTCAGCCTCTAGTTCTCTCTCAGTGTCCCAAATTTCTCCCAGAACCTTCAACTCATTCTTAGCACTATCCTTTGTCCTCTAAAGGACCTAGCCTTTCCCTTGTCTCCAGCATTCCCATCTATCCAGTCCCCAAGACTCCTGGAAGATCTCACAACACAACTTGGCCGCAAGCTTGCAACGGAGCTGACACTGAACATAGCACAGGAAAATATAACCACACACACACTGTGGTGAGGCCGGGTGGCTGCAAGATGTAAATCCTTCACCCTAGAAGTTATAGGTAATTTTGCTGCAAGACTGAAATAACAGGTTAACTCTACATGATAGCCAAGGGTACTGTTAAAGCAGATGATGAGCTGAAGAATAGCTGGTCGTGCTGTAGTGTTAGATATAGACAATGTATTCCATATGCAGAAGGAGGAAAAAGGAAAAAAAGAAACTCTGAAGCACAGCAGGTCACAGCAGATCGCTGAGAACTTACGGAAAATATTTTATTCTGTGACACTTTCCTGGAAATGAACACAAAATAGGGAAAGGGAGGAGGGCATGGACAGAAAAGATCATAAAATCTAACACTGGAAGAGCAGTGTTCATAAGCAACACCTTCATATTAAGAGATGCAATTCTGTGATACACAGAACTAATAAAAATTGAAGTGAAATGACTGATGATGGAATTCCTGAGTCCAAACAGACGTGTTACTGTCAGCTATCTAAATAAAGACAAAAACTTGAAGTAATTGTTTAACACCAATCCATATGACCTGTGTGCTTATACAAGGAAAGCAAGGGGACAGGGGCGGGAGGGTGTACACATTTATATATCAAAGAGCTATTTCACAGATGCAGCAATTATAGGAATACAAAAAGCATCCACAATCAGAAAGGAAAGGTGCACGAACTGCTGTAAAGACCACATCGTTTGCTACAGCAAACAGGAAGGAAGCTGGAAAGCATGCATGTTTAAGAGAGAATAAAAATCTCCACAGCAAAGGAAGGCATAACTCATGAACACGAAGAAATACAGCAGAAAACTCAAATGAGAGCAGCTAAATAAAGCCTGCAAAAGTTACCTGTAAATCAAACACAGGAACACATAACAACTTGGCTTTCTTTTCCACCCTCTCTCTGCTTGTTAGAGACTAGAAAGCAGAAAGATGGAACTTGAGTCTTTCAGGAAAGCACATATTTCATTACTGAACAACAGTAAGTTGAGATAAATGAAAGAAGAGAGGAAAAATTTTGCAGGTACATATTAAAGAAATAAGTAAATAATTTTGCTTCTTTTGATTAAACTTCTTTTTTCCCCTCTGATCAGGTTATCTGCAGCCTTAAAGGAAGCACTCACAGAATCACTTACTGCAACCATACTCTCCTTGCCACCAAAAAAAGCATGCACAGTATGCTTATGATAACAGTAGAGCCTCAAAAAAAATAAAAAGCTTGACCATTAGCTGGGTCTCTCACTTGATCAAAGAGCTGCATAACAGAAGACACACTCAACAGAACAGCAGAGGGACTGAACTTTTTAGTAACTGTAAGAAAAGGGAAAATAGACAGTAACCCCAACCAAAGACATTTAAGAAGGGAACACTTCCACCTTCCCCTCCAAAGAGCTATGCCTGCTAAAATAAGAAGGAAAAATAAAATCCCTACCAAAAGGTTTGCAGGAGCACCATTAGTACCAAGGCATTGGGAGTGCTTGAGAAGAGCTAGGGAAACAAATCACAGCTACAAACTGATTAAAAGCAATGTCACTGTAAAATAACAGATTATCTTGAGAACTTCAGAGGCAACCTGGAGACCAAAGAAATGAGCATTCTGTAGTTTTAAAACTATTTTCACATTATCCATCTCTGACAAACATGTTATGAGACCAAATAATACTTCACACTAAGGCGGCTACATACTAAACCTTTTTAGAGGAAGAAAGATACATCAACCTGAGGAATTTCGTCACCAAATACACAGCTCCAAGTACTTCACGCTCCTTCACAAATATATTGTATAGATGCTGGGTCTAGTGTTCAAGTGACAGTATTAATGCCACAGTTCTTTGAACAAGAGAAAGATCCTAAGGACTCAGATTGTTTAATGATCTGTATTTCTAGAAGTTTAATACAATTCCCAGCTCTTAAACTTCAGAACAGCATGCAATATACCTGAAAGGGCTACAATAAAGAAAGCATTTATGTAATAAATACGAGAAGAAAAGACTAGAAACATTACCTTATATTGATTAAAAACAAGCAACTAGAACTTGGGACAGAGAAACACACCTAAGACTTCAGAATCAGCTTCTTAACCAGGAATTGTTTGTATGTGTCCTATTATCCATGCTCTGAAAACATGCAAGATAAGACATATAGAGAGAAACATTTCAGAAGGATCACTGCCTTTTTAAAAGCATTAAAGTTTTCTACATGGGAAGTGAATACTATCAGCAAAATATCTATCTGCTAAGGCATGCCTAGAAACACAAGGCAGAGGGGAGCACAACTGAAAAGGCAAAGGGCTCAAGAATAATCAGAGAGAAAGAAGGCATCTCAATTCCTCTCTCCCCCATGGGTCCTCTACTTTCATAACACAAGTGTTTAAAACAAACACTGGGGAGAAAGTAATTGTTTTCATTTGCTTTAGAAAATCAGCCACTATGAGCCATTTTAGCAGTTCTCCAAGAGAGCTGTCCCTGAAAGCAAGAGGACTAACTGAACTACAATTCTGGGACAACAAGAGTTGTCAAAAGGATCTTCTGGTTCCAAGCAGGTTTGACTTTCTTCATAACACCTAGTCTCTTAAACAAGAATACATCCCAGCAAAGAATTTTACTTTTATAAATCCATTTGATGCAAGAAAACTTCATACTTAACAAAACCAGAATCTTAGGTGTCACTGAGTACATCAGCAAAACTCCAGATAACCAAACACAGAAAAATCTAGAAACAGTGAGAGGCAGCCAAGGCTAACAATCCTAGCACAAATATCAGAAAAGTCTGAATTGGGACCTGAAAGAGCAAGAGATATGAGGTTCTTTCCCCTTCACATGAAAAAATAAAGTACAAGTGTACAGATATCCTATGATCACTACATGCAGACATTATAAAATAAATTGGTGATGTGCCACAGAGCTAGGCATAAAAAAAAGCCCTGAAAGCTAACAAAGAAAGATAAAGCAGGACTAAAGAATAGAACTGCATCAATTACTGTCATGAGTTATGGAAAACTGGACAGCTACCCCATGAAACATGAATATATGCGGTTTATTTTGCAGAAGAACTAGCACATTGAAATACTTAGAAAGAACGGCTGGGATCAATTACACTGATATATTAATAGAGAAGCTAGGAAGAGAAATCATTGCAGTCACCAGAAATAAAGGTGGCACATTAAAGGCTTGAGACAGTTACACTGCTTTACACCATTCACACAAGTAGAAGCAAGTTTGAGACAGCTTACGTTGTTGTATTGTGTACTTACATTTCATTTTCTACCAGTAAGACCCAAACAAACTTACACTTTTGCCCCACCGTTTTCGGAAGCAGCTTGACAACTGTCATCCACATGATCTTACACACCCATTCATGCAAAAATGAAAACCAGCGTATTTTTCACAGACAGTTCATATCTTAACAAGAAGTTTTTCTCCTTCCCACAAAACTTAAATTTCACTGAAAATTAAACTGTCTGAATTTAAAGAAAGGACTAGAAAACATTAATTCATGAGCTCCATGCTTGTTAAGAGGCCTTTTATTTGGCAGCAGCATGCAAGAGATGGGCAAGATTAAAAAATTAATATTTGACAGAAATGTATCTCTAATTATTTTCCTTGTCACTTATACGCAATCTATCTCCTCATACCCAAGTATGCTAATATATACATAAAAACACAACAATAATAACAGGGGGAAATAACAAGACTCAGAGGTAAATTTTGTAACTGACTATTTCAAGAGTGAATGTCCTTTTTAGGGAGGGAAGCAAGTATAAAGCACATCTAAAATACAGCTAGAAATTTAGATGCAAGAAAACACTGTCAACTACTGTACAAATTGTTCAGTATAAAATCAGAACACCTAAATTATTTTTAAAAGTAAATAAAATCATTCTGAAAAAGACTCCTTAGAAGTCTTTTGTTACTGCTGCAGTACATTGGTCAAACACAAAATGCTAGTTATTTTGACAGCATCCCCACTGAAAAGCCACAGTGGCCCAGCCTGTCACTTGGGCATCAACACCGCTACTTTCTAAAGGGCTGTTTTAAAGATTTACACAACTGTGTTGTGTGTTCCTTCTCAGGGAAAGGGAGAATAAAAGTGCCCTATACCCGTGAGAGAATTCTGGGATTCTAGGATATCCATGCAGCTTTGAAGCATTCATATTAAATCCTTGCTACCTCTAGATGAAAGTCTGTCACTACAGATATCATGGCAGTAGATCACTGTCAGTACCTGCTCCTGGTGAGAGCAGGAACCAAAGTCAAGAAGTTTAGTGCTCACATCTATTTCACCAAGTAAACACGGAGTGTCCATCCCAAGATACTACTGCACCCAAGGCAGGCATCAAAAAATTCAGCTCACAAAAAATAACCTGTACTCCTTCTAGACTTGCAGAAAAGGGGGGTGCTCTAGCAGAAAAGTTGAGAACACCAAACAAGAAGAAAATTGTGAAGAACAATGCATAACAGGGATATATATACACAGGCTGCAACCATTTACATCTTATGAAAAACCAATTTCAAGTCTTCCCTCCCACTAAAGAAACAAATCCAGTAAGTTCTTATCACATTCAAATTTCCATAAATAAGCTTCAAAAAACACAGAAAGTACAAAAACATGCCAGAGAGTTTAGAAGCTCTCTCATCAGCTTTCTAGTTCTTCCTAATTGACTCTAAGGATTTAAACAGCTCCCCACTCTCAATTAGGCCAGACATACACATCCAGCTAGGCAACAGTTAGAGCAAATCCCAGATCTTCCAAAAAAAAACCCTGTAGGTTACATTAACTTCAAGTTTTATCTTTTTTTATCTTCAGTCCTTTTCTATCAGCAGATCCCAGGCTTTGCAGTGGTGTTGGTAATATTGATTACTCCTCAGACATTCCCATTTCTTCTCTTAAACCCTTGCTGCCGCCTGTCCTGCTTCCTTGGAGACATACAGCACCCATCAGTCTGAAACCACAGTGTAGGCCTGCCCCTCCTCAACCCATTGCCTGCTAAAAACACTCCACATAACAATTACTGATCAATTTTTAGCTGAAGACCTCACTAGTAGATACTGTTACTTGATGCATTACCAGAAGAAAAACCAGCAGAAGTTGAAGACAATGTTCTTCCCAAATCCTGTCATCCCACAGGAAGCTGTTTTAAAGCATTCTAAAGGTTTTAAACGGATATATTTTAAAATAGAATGTAAAAATAGATTATCTTCTGACACAAATTTATGTTGTGCAGTTGCTAGATTTTTCATTACCTTAAGAGGAATCAAGAGTAAACTACTTGGGAGTTCTAAAACAGTAAGCATATATGCAAAATGTGTAACTATATTCTGCATACGACTCAACTACATTCTATACAGTATTTAAGTACATCCAAGAAAGGACTGTTCCAATTTAAACACACACATACAATTTAAGCAAAATTACTTTGTGCACTAAGATGACAGCGCCCCGTTCAAAGCAAAAGCTGGTGCTTTCACATTACACATGCACACAAAAAGAAGTTAAAAGACAAACGCTCAAAAAAAAAAAATAAAAAAACCCCACGTGGTAATTCATATGACCAGATAGCCTATATATTTCAGAAAATACATACACCGTGTGAATACTCTTGATTTTTGACTCTTCCCACTCCCTGGTTTGCAATTGCAACTATGCAACGCCCACCCTCACAAGCATCTCTCCACCAGCAGGACACAAGAGCACTTTCTTGTTGTCCCGCCACC
>NW_010143802.1:571-1142 GCF_000699245.1 Pterocles gutturalis | reverse complement strand
TGGGGAGACTGGTGTTCTCATGGCTAGCCGCTTTTTAACAAATCAGACAGATCTTCAGGCTGTGAATGACAGTTCTCACATTGGCTAGACTGCAACTTTCAACTTGACCTTGGCCTCTAGCCGTGTCTAACCCGTATGTAAAACAGCGCTGCCCCATCGAGCTGCCTTCCACCTTCTGCCGCCCCTTCTCGTCGCCCCGCTGGAACGCGATTTTCAGAAGCAGCTTCGAAAAAACAGAGGGAAACAACCGACTCAATTCGTGCCAGTCAAGCAATGTTTGGCTAGGGGAATCCACAGGTTTCAAAACTGGAGCCTGAAAGAAAAGGAAAAATATGCGGGGAATAAATATTTGCTTTTGGCCATGAAGAAGAATGCGGAAAAGAGTATGCGAAGTCAAAATGGGAACTCTTCTTTATTGGCTACAATGAAGGAAAAAAGCGGCTAAAATGCTGCCAAATTAGCAGGGGGATGACGGCGGCTTCAGGTATCCCAACCCATTGCACGGAAAAAGCACCTTGAAAAAAAAAAAAAATCCATGGGCGCCAAAGTGCTATTTCTCATGGCTGGCAGC
>NW_010143802.1:259-522 GCF_000699245.1 Pterocles gutturalis | reverse complement strand
GGACTGCTCTGCGCTCGTAGCCATGCGGGCAAAACAATGCTACAACGTCAATGGGAAGCACAATAGGATAATAAATACGCCGAGCTGTCAGGCGCAGAACAAAGCAACATGCAGTTGGGAAAAAAGGAAAAAAATGAGTTTTCAGGATGGGAGTATTTGAAGCTGGTTTGTCCACACGCGTGAGGGCTGAGAGCTGTTAACGATGAGACGGGCATTGCTTTAGGTCAAGTTTATTGATAGCTCAGTGACGGACGGTTTTGAGT
>NW_010143802.1:0-201 GCF_000699245.1 Pterocles gutturalis | reverse complement strand
GGTGGGGAGGGAACGCATCTGCAGCGATGGGAGGTGCGAGGAATACTAAAAATTGAAATTATTTAGCCCCACGAATACTTCTAACATTAATAATGAAAAGGGAATGCAATACGGTTTTTTTTCTAGCTTTCGCTTGCAGAGAGGTACGACCTCCGGAAAAAAAAAAAAAAAAAAAAAAAAAAAAGTTTTTTCAGCCAATAA
>NW_010143801.1:0-3795 GCF_000699245.1 Pterocles gutturalis | reverse complement strand
TCTTAGCTTATACACCTGAAAGAATAACCTACCGTAAGTGAATATAAGCCTTGGAGGCAATGTGTGCTCGCACAGCCAGCCTTGTCAGCCAGATTTTTATTTCTAAGCTTCATTTATTTCTAAGGTTCATTTATTTCTAATGCGAAGTGGGGTCCAAACCGTGCAATTTTTTTTTTAATGCTACCCAAAACTGCGGCCGCTGCTCGCTTGTCTTCATTGCATCAGAAACCCAGGCATCTTTGGCTTAGAGCGCCCTTATTTACAGCAAAACTTGCCATAAACATTTTTTTTGCCTTCCTGTGCAAGCAGGCAGTGCCACGCCTTGCAGACAAACAGGTTTATGTGTCAGGTGACAAGACTCCATCAGGAATTATCAAGGTTTCTTAGTAATAGAAACTCGTATCTGTCCATTTGAGTATTTTCATGTGCCTCGGTTATACAGTCTGCGTGGGAAAAAATGATCCGGACAAGCCAAGTAGTCACGTATAGCCAGGTTATAACCTGAGCTGTGTTGTGCTTCTGTTATGGATCAGTTACACACTGTGCACAAATTCACAATATTAAGTATTTGATTATTCTTTTAGAATATTGGTTGGTTCTTAATACGATGCAGCTGAAATAATTTTAATACAATATTTATTAAGCACTGAGGCTGGTTTCCTAGAAGAAGGACACCTAGTGTGGATGTGGAGAGAGAAATCAAGGTTGAACACCCTGCTTAATTAGTTGCTTTCTCATGTGTTGCATATTTTTGTGGTCTAATAAACCCAATAATCTGTCAGCCAGGATGCCGTGAAGTGTTTTTTTCAGCTTTCTGAAAATCTTCCTGCTCTCCTTTGCCTCTCTGTTTTCTTTTGCAGTGTTTTAATGTCAAGCCTAGCTGGCTTAACAGGGAATTGGGAAAATGCCTGAATAAATTAAAAAAAACCCTAAAACACAAACAACAAAAAACCCCATAAAAATCTATTTTCAAATAAATACTTAGGAGGAAGGGGAAGGACCCCCAAGCAGCTTGAGCTGCATTCAGAGAAACATTAAGACAGGAAATCTACCACAAACATAGACCAGAAATCACCACTCGAAGCCAGCCCAAAGGGAGATGCCTGACCAAAATAATTCCCAGAGCCCCTGCACTGAAATCCTGGTACAGACACCAACAATGAGTTTGGACTCCTGTCTGCAGCCCTGCAGCCAAGCAAAAACACTGGCACTGGCCCAGTAAGCAAACACAAACAAGAAAGTTTTCTTTCTTCTTTTTTCTTTTTTTTTTTTTTTTACATATGTTAAACAAACATAAGGATTATTTATTTTGCTGAACAGATACCGAGCAGGCTTTGCCGTGAGTCTTGAAACTACTCTGCACAGAGAAAGCAAAGGTCTAAGGTCAGTGGAAGGAAAGCTTGAGACCTGATGTTAGCACGGTGCCAAGAGTTTGGGGATCTCCAGCTGATTTATTGCATCATCTGCAGTGAAATTCCTGAACCTCGCTACACCTCAGTTTGGGGCTTTCTAAAACAGACGTAACCAAACTGCTGCAAGTGCTGTGAAATAAATCTGCATAAATGTAACACCTAAATGAGACCAATGCCCTGGCATTTCGTGATCATAACTAACAGATCTCATATGTACTATTAACACTAGAAAGACTTCATTTCTTTAAAACAACAAACCAAACTTTGAACTGCCCTATACCAGTGTTTGTTGAATTTCTTCAGGTAACAAGTTTTCAAAGAGACAGGATGAAGCCAGTAGGTCTTTTGTGTCGTATACCAGCCACACTACTCAGCACTTAGTAGGTGCTGCGCGGGAGAACAAGAACGGGTTAGGCGGTTAGGCTTGTGCCCTTTTTGCTTACTGTTTTTTTGGGGGTTTGTTTTTTGTTTTTTTTCTATGTCACCCGAGGATGCCAGGCCATGGGGGCAGGCGTGTGTGCAGGGGCTGCAGCGGCTCTGCTTGGGTCTTTGTGCAGGACCCAGAATTACAGCGGTGTGCGCATCCCCCCAGCACCGGTCTGGGCATCCCCCTGGCTTAGAGCACAGCAGTGGGGCTTGGTACAGGAGATGGAAACACTGAGAGCTTGGAGAAGGACAGATAGGTGGGGAGAAGATGCAGAGAGAACAGAGGCATTGAGGAGGGGTGCATGGAGGGTCTGCAGAGAAAGAACCACAGTGGTGACACAGCTGCTGAGAGCAGTGTGTTTCATTGGGCTGGATCAGATCCTGCTCTGGACCTGTAACCAGAGCTGCAGGAAGAATAAGGAGATGTGAACGGATCGAAGCACTGGGCAATGGCAAGACAAGACGGTGATTTCACCAAAAGGTGTGTTTGGTCCCGCAGAAGGAAGCTGCGAGGTGTTTGCTCCAAGAAGCGTGTGTCAGAATGGGGAGGTCGCAGCTCCTGGTTGTCTTTGTCCTGAAAGCAGAAGCAGCAGATGTGAGGGGTGGAGTTCACTGCTGTGGGTAACCGCTGGACTAATATGATGCTGTTACAGAACAGATGTTGGAGAACTTTTAAACAGCGCTGTTACACGTGCATGCATGGATAGGTGTCTTGCTTATATACAGATACCCATGTGTGCCTGTATACCTGCACACGGTTTTTGTGCACATGCACACATGTTCTATAGAAGATGCAGAAGTGCAGCCGGCTTTGCTAAGAACCATCTCACCAAACCAGTCAGTGTTATTCTCTGAGGAAAAGTAGCCAAGTGTTGAGCCCCACAAGCGCTCGTGTGTGTGCCCCCCGCTCCCGCTGTGGTCCCCTCTCCTCGGTGCCATTGCAGGCGGAGGTGAGCCTGGCACACCCACACCACCAACATGCCCAGGGCTGCCTGCACGGTTCACTGCATCCTGGCTTGTGGAGAGGGGAAATATGAGGCTAAACCAGAAATTCCACATGCTACAATGGGCTGTTGGTGGGACACTTGATGAGTCCAGAGCAAGGGACACCGGTCCAAACCTATGCTCCCCTGTGTGCTGAGAGGAGCAGCGGGGTGTTCTCTGCCTGCACCAGGATTACCGCAGCCCACGCATCCACACGGATCTCAGCTGTTCTTCTCGGGGGGGCGCCCATCCGCATGCCCCTCAGAGCCCACTCATGGCCATCCCCACTCGTGCCCCATGTAGAAGCAGCCCTGGCACACCCCGTGAATGTCCCAATGTCCCCAAAGCCCTCACTGGGGCAGGACCCTCCCTCTGCCTCTGCCCTGCAGCCTCCTCCTCCTCCTTCCCAGCCCAAAGGCAAGGATTTGGGATGCCCAAAGGCACGGCTCCCCTCGCCCCGTCCCCTGCTCTTCCCATGGGTGCAGCGAGGACCAGGGACAGTCCATGGCAGCGTCACCTCAGCCTGCTCCTCGTCCTCTGTCGCTGCTGCTCTGCTCGTGCGGGGAATCGCTCTGCTGCCTCTTCCCACCTGCTAGCAGTGACACGGTGCTCTGTCCTGTCCCCTACCCTCCTCTTCCAGCAGCAGGTCTGTCCCAACCCTGCTGCTGCAGAAACCCGGGATGTGTCCAGGAGAAGGGGTGCCAACAGAGGGAGGGATGCTCAGCAGGGCTCTGTGGCAATCGGCAGCACCCAGGAGGCAGGAGCAGGGACCGGCTGCACAGGAGGAGTCTGGAAACACTGCCCAGGACCTGGGAGGGTGGAGCAACCTCAGGAACCTCAGGAAATCCAGCCAGGGTTGAGATCTGTGGGGCAGGAGGAGCCCCGTGGGATGACACGGGCTGGGGCGAATGGGCTGCAGAGCAGCTCTGCAAAGGGTGTTTGGGGGGGTCTGGGCAGCTGGGGGGGATCACCA
>NW_010143800.1:33599-42225 GCF_000699245.1 Pterocles gutturalis | reverse complement strand
GGAAGGAGGTGTCCCAGAACAGAGATTCCACTGCAGCCTGTGGTGAAGAGTCATGGTGATGCATGTTTATCCCTCATGCAGCCCATGAGAAGAAGACCTTGATTGTAGCTCATGGAGATGTAGCTGTGGAGGAACCCCCGTTAGAAGAACATAGAGAAGACTCATGGTGATGCCTGTGTGTCCCTCGAGCAGTCCATGAAGCTGTCAGAGGACTGTGACCCCATGTGGAAAGGACTCAAGTTGGAGCAGTTTGTGAAGGACTCTCCCGTGAGAGGGACCCCGCGCTGGAGCAGGGAAAGACTGTGAGGAGCCCTCCCCTGAGGAGGAAGAAGCAGCAGAGACAACATGGACTGACTGCAACCCCCATGCCCTGCCCCCCTGCGCCGCCAGGGGGAGAAGGTACAGAAACCAGCAACAAATCCTTTGGGCCTGGGAAGAAGTGGGGGGTGGGGGAGAAGAGCCTTCCTAAGATGTAGTTCTCTCTCATCTTGTTTTGGTTTTGATTGTAAATAGTTAATAAATTAAGCTGGGGGTTTTTTTTGTGTTTTCCCAAGTCGTGTTGGTTTCTTGCCCGTGACCATAAGTGGTGAGTAAACCCTCCCTGTCCTTGCCTCAGCTCATGAGGTTTAACAAGAGGCTGTGTGGTAGCTTTTAAAACCGTGACACTGAGGCGCAGGAATGACAATCTTTTCTACATAGCCCAAAAACTAGTTTTGTATAAATCCTTTGAGCTTCAGTCTGCCACTGGAGCTTCAGTCAGCTCCATCCATTGTCAGAGGCAAGAAACATCTGGCCACTCTAAGAATGTAGAGGAAGTAGCAATTTAAGAGATAGCATATAAATATGAATCATCAATGTGTGGCAATAAAGACTTGCCACCTTTTCTAACATGGGTATTTTCAAAGAGCATTTAAATGAAAGACATGGAATGCAATTACCTATCACATCTATTTGATTTCTTTGGCTGTATCTATACTATAAAATTTTTTTAAAGTGTCAGAAGTTGGCTTTTTTGTTCCTGGAAGAGAATGGCTTGCATCCATGCCTCCTAAAAACATCCCCCTAAAACACGGAGGTCATGTCTCTATCTATTAACAAGCCTTCGGCCTGTTACCTTTGGGTCAATATTTGATCCCACATTATGGATCCATTTAATAACAACAGCATAGTATAATCTTTGCATATAAGTATACTATGAGATAAAAAAAAAGGGAATGGAGCAAATAGATCCAGAATTTTCCATGTTGCTTAATGGCTGGCTTGTTCTCAGCTTCTTGGGCTGCTCCAGCGTGGTCTTTCCAGTGCTCAGGCTCTGCTCTACTGTACCTCACTCCCCTCAATCCGAGACTACAGACCCTCCATTACTGTGGATGATACTAAATTGAGCCTGGCTCCCCATCCTACAGCAGAGTCTGTAGTTGTCTCCGCTAGGACCTTTGTCGTACCTGCCAGTCCCGTACATGTGTCTTGAACATGGCACTGCATGTCAGCTGGCTCTAAATGTCAGTGTTTCTGCAGGTTAATTCAGACAGTACAGATGGTCAACTGCCCGCATAGTTCTGTCTGCTTCACAGGTAGATTGCAGTAAACATTTGATACACCATACGAAACTCCACCAGACTTTCAACTGCTGCTCCTAAAGGACACAGACTTGCTTTGATTCTGTGGCATATCTGCCAACTCCACACAGATATCTTATTTGTTCCTCTGTATGATTTCAATAGATGAATCTAATCCCGGGTCTCCACAGGGACTACTAAATTTTAATAATATCTTACATGAAGTTCCAAATACAGTAGACTGCTATTCTAAATCTGGAACAGAAACCCATTTGTGACTGAAGACAAAAACTACAATTTTCATAAAAAATTAACTTCCCTTCTACCCCATATAGTGCAGAGAAGAACAAACATGTCTGAAGTCTGATTAAATCAGTGTTGGATGAAAAAGAAGTAATGCATGCAAGATATATTTTTGTAAATGCCTCTGTGTGTGAAATATACTAGCCTTTCTTCTCTGTGTTAACATGGCATGCATAAACAAGAAAAGTTCAATAGCAGTGACAACCTTCTACTACACAAAAAAGATTGTTATAAAAGCTCACCAGGTGTAAACACAATCTCAGAGCCCTCAAGCACACCAAAGCCACTGTGAAGCAGACCTACTTACTGGATCACCTTCGCTCCACTAGTGCTGAACTATTTTATACAAGAGGATGGTCTGCTCCAACGTGCCTGGTGAGAATATTTTTAGGAAATTACCCTGATCTCTACATTCACTGCTGTAGTTTTTTTGTTTGTTTGTTTGTTTGTTTTTTAAACTACTACTTTTTTACTGGAAAAGACCATAGACAGAAGATATCCTCATACAAATCTTTTCAGCTTAGTAACTCTGGTCTTTGGTGTTGAAAAGAGCAAGACCACAAGTTTTCTTCACCCCTATGCAAGTACACTCCTTGACACTTCATATTACATAGTCACAGTATGTTTTAAGAGTTCTAGAACAAGATTTTACCTCAACACCTCAGAGTACTTATTGTAGTAAATTTTATGAAAAGCTTTTGATTTCCTTGTAGTAAACAACAGGCTAAAAACAACTAAATCCTTTTTGTTATATTTAAAACCCAGATCTCTGTGCTGTTTTTATTTTTAGGGTAGAATGGGGGAAATAGAGAAGGTCTTTATTTAATGAATTAAGGTAATTTGTGTGGATATTTTGAAACTGTGATAATTCATACAATGACTACATTGTAGTGATATTACATTCAAAAGCACCAGACATCTGGTAAAATCAGGTTGTCCAGTTTTTAGCTTTGTCTGATGCACACAATATTAGTGTGAACAGCATGGACAGTCTATGATGAGATTAAATGCCAGATTTAGATGCACAATCCCTACATTCATATTAGAATAAGCAAAAAAAGCAACCTTGAGCTTTGGATCTTCATTGTGTCATTGAAATGGCACAGAAAGACTCAGGAGTCAAGGCAGTCAAGGCAAAACATTTATTTGAAATAAACTGCTTTTAATTCAAATGCCTTGAATTTCATATATATTTTTCATAGGTGAAGAATGCCGTTCTTGTATTTGTCGAAAAATCTGTAGACTTTACTGAATTACACTGTGATACAATGCAATAACAGAGTTCTAGGATTAAAGCGGTATGTAAATGGAAGGAAACAGATAAATGTGGATTCAGGAGAAGAGAGACGAGAAGATGATAATGGAGATAGATGTGATTGCACAGGTGACTGCTCCAAGGGTCTCAGAATTACTGAGAACAGGCAATGGCGAAACAGAGAGGATACTCAACAAAATTAATTAGGGAAAAGAAAAAGCACGCGTAAAGCATCTGGCAGTTTTGCACAGCTGCTTCAGGGTCCTTTTGCTTATTAGAAGGAAAATACAAACAGCAGGTTGGTTGTTTTGTCTTCAACTACACTGCCACTGAAAAAAAGGGAACATGTTTTTGTCTCCTACCTTGCATCATTTATAGTTTGCCTCCCCAGCTGGTGGCTGAGATGTATTACTGTACTATTTCTACAAGCTTTCCTCTGACCTTTGATGATTTACATTCTATTAATTATCTTGCTCTCTCGGAGGCCTCAAGACATTGACTGAATTACCTGACTGAAACAAGAGACAAAAGTAATGCTAGCAAGATGAGCACTATCACTTGTTCACTGAGACTTGCAGACATTCCCTTTGTACCCACTCTTCCTTGGCTTTGCTGTATGGTTTTGAAAAAATGTTGTGGGTTTCTTTTTTCCACAGGACAAAACATCTCATTATGTACCAGGTGCACTTTTCTACTTTTGAGCCCTACATGGATGAGTGGCTTTGTAAGTCTGCATGATAGTTACTGGTAAACTAGAAATCCAAATAATCAATGCTGCACTTGAAAGTGGTTCCTTTCCTCGTATATCCTCCTGGATTCTCGCAAATAATGTGCAAGGAGCTTCCAGAGTTGGAACTTGTGTCTGGCTCGTGAATAGTTCCAGTGTATGTCAGATAATCAGAACAGATTAACTGTATGCACAATTTAGTGTTAACTAGTATTAAATGTGAGAAACTACAGAAATTAAATATGCAAAATTGTTAATTTCTTATTTTTTTTACTCAGTGACCTGTATAGTCTTCTAATAGCAGAGCAAGTCAATACAAAATGTAAGAGGACCTAACAAGTACTGACTTGTTCGCCCACTTTTACACAGGGTATAAGCAGCAACACAAGATGAAAAGAGAGGTTTATTGTAATAGACTGGCTTGGCTCAAGCATTACAACCATGGTTATGCACATAAACACATGTATTTGCACATGCAGCTCAGTAGCTTACTAAATTCAAGATTTGCACATGATAAAATAAAGAATGAAGTCATGGATTTAGTCTCTTCAGACTAAAAATATGTAATGGTAATGGAGTTCCTTTGATGATACTGCCTCATTGAGGATTAAGTGGCAGCTATAATTCTGCATTTCCCAGTATTTATAGTGTTCAATAGCATCTCTGTTTGCTGATTTTCTTTTGTGATGAAAACTGTATAGAAGGATTATTTATTGCCTCTGAGTTTCGTGCTGTTATCCTTTTTGCTCTTCAAACCTTGCCAGGCCAATTAATATTCCTTATCTCTACGAAGGGTAGATGTTCTTATCCCTAAATAAATGTGGTTTTACAGCAGCTCCCAACACACCAATTATTCTAGAATAGCGGTATGATTCCATCATATTATGGATAAGTGCACGCTTTGCTGTACTTATCAAACTCAAAAAATTCAGAACATGTTATATAAAGCATCAATAATACTTTATCGTTTTGCTTTTTTGCCTTCTGCTTGAATTTTTGTATCTTATAATTTTTTAGAAAAATGTCTGTTCAACACAGCTGAAAGCAAAAATCTAAAACCTAAATAGCTAGTGAAACTATAGAGAATATAATTGTTTTTTTCAGAAGGGATATTGTCATATTTTGTTCACAGTTGAAGCCAAACTGATGAGAACTTACTCAACTGACTGATGGGGAAAGGGAGACCTAAAGAGCTCAGATCATGCATAGGAGCTGATACTCAGCTTCACACAGATGCTCCTCAACCCAGTGACCTGGATTTTCAGCAGATGTCACATGGGTCTTCTAGACTTATTCAAAAATGGATCAGTATTAATAATTCATTACTGCCTTTCATCTCTAACCACTATAGTTGTTTGTGTAATATTAAGAAACTCCAGTGCAGTGCTCCTTATGCCACCGTCTTTACAAAAAGACAAAGAAATTTATGTCTACCCCACTTTTCCTTTCTCCAGGTCCTGCAGCTGTGAATAATTTCTCTAACGATAAATGTTCTTATCTCCTGTCAGTACTGACGAGAAATTAGATTGTTTAGCACCATCATTCAATAGTAGCACTGAATAAGAAATAAAACAAAAAGTAGATTATATTTTGATCCCTTATAAACAATTTGGTAAAACTAAGTTCTTAAATTGATAGGAGATGAAGATAAAATACCCTTCCTACATGGGCACACCGCTACATTTTTCAGAATCAGTTCTATGTCTTTTTTTTTAGGCCTTCTTTTCCAAGTTTCTCGTTCGTACTCTGCTCAGAAGGCTGCATTACAACGTTACTTATAAATTACAGTGGATTCACCATAAAACATGAAAATCTCAACTAATCCTGAAAACCGTATTTAACTTACATATAAAAACAATCTGAACCACAATTTGTTTCAACGTGGCTATTTATTGAAACTCGCTTTCGTTCAGAAATCTTAGAAAGCATTTCATATTTGTCAAGGTATAACCATATTTAAGAGCTGTTTCTTATAGCACCAATTATTGCAAAGGGTCAGTATATAACATTTATTGCCCATTTCTCTAATTCTAAAATACTTCAAAATAGTTTATAGTTGTGACCTTTTGCATACCTTTAAGTTTTGGGTATAAGTAACTAACCGAAAAAAAAAAAAAAAAAGAAAAAAAAAAGAAAAAAAAACCTTGTAGGTGATTTCTTTAGTTTTGACATTAATAACAACCAGGTAAGGGCTCTGCAATAAAATGCATTTAGTTTTGAGAAGCAATGACATTGACATTTTCTCTTATTTTTTATGTAAAGGTTTTTTAACGCTAGAAGTATATGTATTTTAATACAATAGTTCAAAAAAACATAAAATGCTGTCTTTCTTTATATTTATTATATCTTTTTTTCTTCATCCCCATAATTTCAACAATGTAGTTTTTTTTTCTGTCTTGATGAAAACTGCAGAAAAAAATTTCTTCATAAGAATCACAGAAAGTATGTTCCATCGCACTGCATTTTGGCGTATAAATTTAGGTCACTAAGTTTACTGATTCATCAGACTCAATGTATATGCAGTCAAGGGAGCTAGGTACCTCCATTTATAGAATAAGAGAGATTATTTTTCTCATTAATGTCTTTCTCACTCTATTTACTAAAGTGGTATTGGTTAATATTCCCTTATAAGAAGAACAATCTGCCATTTTAAAAATAAAATATTAATATTTCCCTCTAAAATATTTTTTTTTGTGATTAGGGCCTTTTTCTAAGAATTTCCTTCTGAAATAAACAATGTGTTTATCTATGTACATTTATAGTTTGTGATCTGTTATGAAAGTATTTAAAAAACATGCAGACCACTCACTATCTTGAAGGACCAAATTTTAAAGAAAATTAAAATTATTTTGCACATTTTCTGTATCTATAGCTGATTTGATATACAATTACAGGCAAAAATAAATCTCTGTGTGCAAAATATGAACACTTTAAAAGATGCCTATTTGCTTTTTCTTCTCTCTTTCTCCTGAAATTCCATTTGTCTAAACCATTCCAGAGCACAAGGTTGCAGATATTACATCCAAACCAAACAAAGGCTCTACTTATAACTGATCTGTGAAATGGAGCCACTTCTTTTACAACAGAATATTCCTCTGTCTTCTATAATGTTTCTATAATGTTGTAATATATAATGTAATTTTTTGTTTTAATCTCTCAGTTCTTGTTCAAGACAGTAGATGTCATGTCTTAAGGTTCATGTTGTGGAATGCCAGCAGCACTGAAAACTTTTATCTTTAGAAGAAAGTCCAAATGTCACTTAAAAACATGTGGATGGTAAATTGAGGAAGCTTGCCTCTGAAGCCATAAATAGGGTGTTAGTTAAAGAATTTTTGTGCTCTGCATGGCAGCGGCATTGTTGCATCTCATGTTTAGGAAGAGAAGTTCATGGGGATGACAGCACAGAGTGGCATAAACAGGTAACCAAAAGAGAAGAAAACAAAATTTTAAACTTCCTCTTAAGTCCAGTTCCTCAAACTTCAGGCTGGGGCTTACAAGACTTACATAAGTAAGGAAAGGACACATTAAATCACCTATGGGGTTAAGGTTTTTGCTTCTTGAATTTTGAAGAGGATACTCTTTTTGGTGACCTTGTAAGTTCTCCGGTTATCTGGGAAGGAAGGAAAGAGGGTTGACAGTGACAAAGTGTGAGAACAAAGCTTTTCCAGTATTTCCTGTAAAAGATACGGAGTCCAGCCATAATTTCTTTTCAGTGTCATCAGCTGCTTTAAGATGCCAGGTACTATTTTACTTTTTTTTTTTTGTATTTCTGGGACTCTCAACACTGCCACTGGTGGTTGGAATAGATGCCCTTTCATTGGCTGCCAAGACATCAGAAATATGCTCATCTGATGGCAAATATAGCATCATACTCAGCACAGGGAAGGGCTTAAAGAGTAAAAAGAGCATAGACACCTGTGGGTTGATATATGGCACATCATTCTAAAAATAGGACGAGTTCTTGTCAGCAGATATTACGCTACCACATCAACTTAATAAAAAAAGGCTTTAGAAGTGGGAAGGTTATTTTTTTAAAATGAAAGGTTACTTTTAGGAAATGGAACATCTAGGAGAAGCTTAAGTGTTTATCTTAATTACTTGTTTAGGAATCAAAATGCAAAAAAAGTTATCACTAACATGACCAGGTGATGTGTTCCAAAGGAAAAAAAGGCAGTATGATCCAGTAAACAAATTACAAGCTGAATCGTGTTTGACTTTACATTATAATGGCAACCTGTAATGTTTCCATGAATGTTAAAGCCTAGGGTTTGGTTTTTTTTCGTTTCAGAGATGAACTGACTTTTCAGAAAGAAAAACATTTCTTTGGAAGAGTTGTGGTAGATTCTTTCAATTTCTTGTTCTTCTTTGAAGATAAATGTTGTGACGGAGATAAGGAATTTTAAGTAGGTTTGATTGTTCGTACAGAAAGATAAATACCTTCACTTTGGTTTGAGGCTTATTTCTAAGGAAAAAAACATTGGATAAATCAAATTTTTGAGAAGACAGTACATAGAGAGGCCACTTTGTTCAATCCACATCAGTCATCTACCTTTACTAATTTTATTACCTTTGAAAATATTACAGCCTGGGTAGATCTTTCCTCTGGGCTACTGTATTGGATTTTCATGGCAAGGTTTTGGTAGTGGAGGAGCTATAGGAGTGGCTTCTGTGAGAAGCTGCTAGAAGCTTCCCATATGTCCAATTGAGGTGATGCCAGCTGGCTCCAAGATGGACCTGCTGCTGGCCAACACTGAGCCAAGCAGCTACAGTGGTAGTGGCTCT
>NW_010143800.1:0-33568 GCF_000699245.1 Pterocles gutturalis | reverse complement strand
GGAAACTGAGGTAGAAAGGGGGGGGGGGGGAAACCTTGCACAATACCAGAAGCAGTCGTAAGAGAGGAGTGAGAATATGTGAGAGACACAACTCTACAGACACCAAGGTTAGTCAAGAAGGAGGGGGAGGAGGTGCTTCAGGCACTGGAGCAGAGATTCCCCTGCAGCCCGTGGTGCAGCCCATGGTGAGGCAGCTGTGCCCCTGCAGCCATGGAGGGCAATGGTGAAGCAGACATACACCCTGCAGCCCCTGGGGGACCTCACGCCGGAGCAGGTGGATGCCTGAAGGAGGCTGTGACCTGTGGGAAGCTCACACTGGAGCAGGCTCCTGTCAGGAGCTGTGACCCTGTGGAGAGAGGAGCCCAGGCTGGAGTAGGTTTTCTGGCAGAACTTGTGATGCCATGGAGGACCCATGCTGGAGCAGTTTGTGAAGAACCACAGCCTGTGGGAAGGACTTACATTGGACAAGTTCATAGAGGACTGTTGCTCATGGATGGACCCCACACTGGAGCAGGGGAAGAGTGTGAGGAGTCCTCCCCCTGATGAGGAAGGAGTGGCAGAGACAACGTGTGATGAACTGACCGCAACCCCCACTCCAGTCCCCCTGCACCACTGTGGGAGAAGGAGGTAGAGAAATCGAGATTAAAGTTGAGTGCTGGAAGAAGGAAGGGATGGGGGGAAGATGTTTTAACAGTTTTTATTTCTCATTATCCTACTCTGATTTGATTGTTGTAAGTTAAATTAATTTTCCCCAAGTCAATCCTCTTTTGCCTGTGACTGTAATTGCTGAGTGATCTCCCTGTCCTTATCTCAGTCTACAAGCCTTTCATTGTATTTTCTCTCCCCTAACCATCTGGGAAGGGGTTGTGATAGGGCAGCTTTGGTGGGCACCTGGCACTCAGACAGAGTCAACCCACCACAGCTACAGTTTCATTATTTTGACTTGTACCTCCACATGCAGCATCTTAAATTATTCATGCTGTTCAATTGTCATGCTGGTAACCACATAAAAATGGTCTGATCAAAGCAACTTATAAGGAGGACCACTTGCTGTGATATATTCTCTTTGTATGGTGAAAGGCTTAACCTTAACTGTCCCAAAGTGCAATAGTTCAACATTATGTGTCAATATATAATATCATGTACACAATGCTTGATTTCACATATATACAGATTATCTCTCAATGTTATTTATTTTTCCTTTGTTTAGTCTTGATCAGTGATATAAAACAATTGTTCCTGAGTGCTAAATTGTTACTAAAGGAAATAACATCACGTGTATAGATATATACAAGGTTTATATGTATGAAACTGCTTACAGTTTATATAAGCAAATTATATGTATGAGAGATTGCAATTCTTAATTAAGATAGTGGCTTGAAACTGAATTAGATATGAATTACTTGAGAAGTTTGTCTCCATCACAGAGCACTCTCAAAATAATAAAAATAATCTAATTGCCTTTTAAATGTGTTCTCCAACAGTCATGGTGATTTACACTCACTTTTTACTTTTAGTAGCAGCAGAATGACAATCATGCTACTTCATTAGAAAATTATGTAATAATTAACATTGTTTTCAGTATGAGGACATTTCATAAATTCTGGTGTACGAAATCATATTCCTGAGTATGAACTTATTTACAAGACACTAATTTGTTCTTTTAACAGTGACAATATAATTACTCTTCCTGTGTTTCATTCAGGTGTTCATAACCTAGACTAAATTAAAATTTCTTGACAGTGTTGAAAGAAGGATATTTCAGAAATTTATTGACAAAAGGGGAAAAAAAGAGAAAATGAACCTACAGGAGAAATGTTTGTGTCAAAAATATTGCTATATGATCTGGAGAAGGTAATCAGTTTTTATTCATTTGCAGTAATTAGGCACAACCTGTATAGACAGGGAGAATTATTTATCAGAAACTGAAGTTGTTAATTATGAACCATTGGAACATTTTATATTTCAGCAAAAGCTTTTACGTTATCTTCAATTTGCAAGAGTAATGCTAATTACTGTACAGATTAATAGCTGTCAAGTATGTCCTACATTCAGTATAAGTGAATAGAAATTAGTCTTATATATATTCCTTATAATATTCCTTATATTTAGGAAATAAATAAACCATATCGTTCATAGACTGCTTCTGGCTCCTACATACCTACATATTCATGGCACTCAGAGCTGTCATTATAATGTCTTTTGCATTTATAAGGCTAAGAAAATACCTATTTCATAATGTCATAAGCCAAAGTAAAGTGACCTTGGTTCAAGGCATATAAAACAGTAATCCCTGTAATAGGTAGCAGACAGGCTCTTGTTAGTTTGATTGGCAGCTGTTTGTATACTGTTTATACTTTCAGTAATTTAATTCTGACAAGTGCTGCTGTCATACTTGGGATGGTAGATAGACTAACAGCTGTAGTAAGTAAACTTAATTGTATGTAATAAACTTACTTATCATCCTTGTTATTGCTTTGACTTTTCTCTGTTTTATTATGAATCAGGATATTAATTTTAAAGTATGCGGGTTCCCAGCTGTCATGCCCAGCTATCCTTGGGCATGTCCTGTCACATTGCAAAACCATCTCAAGTTCCTGTAGGAGCAAGTAATATAAACCAGCCTTCTCTCTTTGGGTAATTGGCTGTAGCAGTGAGAACCATCCTTGAATACCAGTTTTCTAATCCATAAAGTAATGGCCATGACATGTGTGGGGGGTGAGAGGATGAGAGAAAAGAGGGAGTGTGAAGTGAATAGTCTGGCAACAGATTTCAAAATAAAACAGACAAACATCATGTTCATGTGAGAGAGAAATCATTTTTATATTTTTGTATTCACAATGAAATATATATGACAAATGTCAGCTCTTAGTGATTTCTCTGCCTTACACAGCAGTCTAAATATTATCATTTTAGGCTGTATTTTAGTCACTATTGTCCATGCAGAGTTGGAGGGAGTAAAAAGTGTGTTTTCACAAGTACACTGAGTCCTCAGCTTCACTCAGGACCACAAATAAAAAAAAAAAAAAAAAAACAAACCTCATATGATTATTGCATAACATCAACTTGGAGCAAGGCTAAATTGTATGGATAATTTAACTGCTTTTCTATGCTTTAATATTTTTCGAATCTTTAAGTACTCTTTTTTATAGTTTAGTTTATGGATAATTAATATATATTCCAATAAAATTTTGGGGGGATAGAGTTAGTTGTTTCGTTGTTTTTTTTAATATAAATTATTTATTTTGTTCGATACAGGGTCTTAAATCTACTACAACAGAGATTTTCTTTCTCTCCATGTTTCTTCTTTCTGTCTGCTCTTCCTCTGAGAACATAGAGGTGCATATTATGTTTTCCTCCAGAGTTTTTATTTTGTTTATCTTTTCCCGTTATTGCCTGACTTGAACACGTTTTCGCTCCTCTGGGCTTCTGTAACAACAAGCCTAGTGGTTTGCCTCTAGAACACTTAGCCTCTGAATCTGACCTTTCACACATGGGATGAATTCCTTATAAGAGCTCTCTCTTCTAACAGGGATAGTCAGCCAGGTACAGAGTTATAACTTATGTTGAAAAAACATTTTCAGTCTATATTTTTTCCTGACTAAAGCAGTCTGCTGTGTTTATGTCAGTGGGATTTAATACCAGTGAGGAGATTGCAAGTCTTAACATTTGTGCACCACATACAAATAAACCACGTGGGGAATAAAATTAAAAAAAAAAAAAAAAGTTGTATCTGGAATGTAATCCAAGGATGATTTGGTTTAAGAAAGCATAATGTTTTTTTTCTTACTGGCCATGCATGATAAAAAAATATAGAAGCTACATACTTTTTTTTATTCCTGCTACTATAATAATATGTTTTAAACATCTCTATATTGATCATATAGTCTGTTCAATAAGTAAGATGTGGGGTTTTTTGTTTAAGTCTGGGAAGGGAACATTTCTCTCCTTTCAGCTGTAGAGAATACAATCCATGTAAATAAAAGAGAACAAGTTTTATTCTGTGAGAAGTGTCAGGGTTCAGATTTTGTGCCTATGGCGCTTTCTCACAACCCAAGGTGACCTCACACAAATTTTATATGAGAGACAATCTCCAGCCTCTTCTGAACCCTGAAACTTATCTATGTGCTGGCCACCTGTGAGCCAACACAAAACTGAACTGTGTTTCCTGACAGTTAAAGAATACACACAACCACAGATGTGCTTGAACCAAATGCTCTGACTTTTCCAGGTTTTCCAACATGGGTATTGTTCATTGGACTGTAAACGGACCCCAACATTTAAACAAAGGCACAGCAGCTAGTACCAGGGTACTGCCTCATGTTAATTTATTTCAATGTCAGGGAAAAAAGAACTGTAACCTACAAGAAGATTCACACTAGCAAGGAGGGAGCCTTGAGTAACGTTGCTGTGATTCCCTCCACAATGGGAAGGCTTCTCTTCTCCTTTAGGGAAACATGGTATAACAGCACAAGGGATTAGGACACTATGCTTACTGAAGCCAACTTGGAAACTTTGACTTCTTAGTATGATGTAGCGTGTTAGAAAAAAACTGTTAAAAATTGTCCTTAACACTGTAATTTTCTTTGGTATCTGACAATATGTCAATGCATGGCAGCTGCTGCACAAAAATCAAGAATATTGTTAAGAAATATGGCATCTCTTAAAGGGATATCTAGGGCCTTGACATCGCCATTTTCATCCATGTTTGAGCAAAGAGCAGTATATTTTCCCAGTACAGTGACCAGATCCTTCAGAGAGGGATCATTGTGTTCTGTATAAAAGGGAGAAACAATCACAGAAACACTGCAGATTTTAAAATGAGGGTTGTAGCCCTACAGGTGGAATAATGAAAAAGGAGACTGGCTCTCTGGTGTAATGCATAGGACCACTAGCTAGGAAGACCTGTATTCCAGTTTTTGCTTCCCTGAAATGTCATTGGACAGATACTGAAGGAAATACAGAAATATGTAAGAATGAGGAAATGCCTGTTGCTTCCCAGCAACGTGCAAACACATAGCAATTTATCTGAAATAAATGGATTTAGACAAATTACAACTAAAGATAGTAAGACTAGAAGCAAATTTCATGGTTTTGCCAAGTGTATCTTTTTGTTCCCTTTCTCAGATGTTGATGTTTCAGAATATCCTAAACTTCTGCTGAAAAAAGCAATACACTTGACTGAGTCTGATGGTGGTTCAAACACATACACTCTGCTTGATCTATAAGTTTTGTGTTTATTGATTGGCTTGGGAAGCATTTGTGACAAGGTTGAGGTTGTTTAAAAAAGAAAACAATCATATCATAAAACAGCGATGTCACTGTCACTTTAATACAGAATGTATTATCACATGATAAGTTATCATGAGTTCTATAACTAAGACATAGAAATAAAAATAAGTATTTTTGAATCTCTATATGTGTCATTGGCAGTACGGATTATTATTTCTCCATCAGAGAGAAGCTTATTTTTTTTTCTGCAAAGTTATTCCATCTTTTAGGTTAAAATACATTAGCCTTGCTTTTAGATGAGACGCTTCGAGTGTTTTATATCTTTTCCAAAATAAAGTTCCCACTATACTGAAAAGGGCAGATATTTCTAAATAGACAATAGGCCAGAATTTCAAATTTGCTTACCCTTTTTTTAGCATGCACCACCAAAAACCTTGAAATGGACATGTGTCCCAATTGTACTTGCAACTGATGAGAACAATGAGATGGAGATTATTCTCAACAGCCACACTGAAAACTTTAAACACAGGTATTTCTGACATGATTCTATGACTCATATAATAATGCAGTCCCCAAGGCTGTGTAATTAGATTCTCAGGTGGCAAGAGCAGCGTGCTCCAATGACAGGAAAATACTTGCTGCTAATGTACATTAGTCTAAGATCTGACAGTCAACCAAAATAGAAAATCTCAGTGAGGAGGTCGAGACTGAAAGATACGTGTGCCAGATATGTCAGAGTTATGAATCTTTCCTTAAAGCAAATATATACGTTTTTTAATTGGAAATATGGATAGCATTTGTACCAGTTGCTTTTTCTGTGGATGTGTGGATTAGGATGCCCAGGAACAGTTGATAAGACAAGTAAATACTGAGGTTGCTTCTACATATTAATAGGAAGCAAAATGCGCAAAAGGACATTGGTACTTTGCCAATTAGAAAAACAAAATGTTTAAAGACAGATAAAATTTAAGAAAGGGTTAAAGGTACTAGGAAAGACTCTCCATTCAGGAAAAATCTCCTCAGTTAAAAATTAAGACATTATTATAATTTTTACTTACTTGATAGGCCAAACAGCCCACATTATCCCTATCCCAGGCAAATGCTTATACCCAGCCTGTGGGGTATAAAATCAGCACCTCCTTCAGTTTTGAATATTATGTTTTGTATATTATGTTGCACAGTAAAATCATGTTTGATCTAAAATCACCTACTATATCAGCTCACATAGATAACATTTAGGTTTTTCACTAGACAGAAACTTAAGAAACCTGCCATCACCTTGAATATCTGAATAGCTGAGTGAGATTTTGAAAATCAACATTTTGGATTTTTCACCTAAAATGACAACTTTGTGTATTATCTCCTTTTGGAGATCTTGCTCCTTATACTTATACATTGACATGTATAGAAATAATTTTTAATTTCACTATTTAATTTAACAATTAATTCACAGTGTTAATATATTTTCTATGTTTAAATTTGTATATGGATATATTTCTTCCTAAGAGGCACTCCTGATTGCTAATACTGCTTTCCCAAACTTAGTGTAAGGAGAACCAAACATCTCTGGCCCGTAAGGTAACTACAATTAGAAGTCTTATGTTGACTCAGAGGAAACCACAGCCTCTGTTGTATTTCTCAGCCTGTTTCATTCTTTGTGAGTCTGATTTTAGCAGGTATAAAATTTTATCTTTTCTGCAGTGTAATGAAATTTTGTGATCTCTGCATAGCAATGTACTAAAGTGCAATGCAGATTCTGATTTATTTAAATAAACTCAAGATCCCTTTATCAAGTTATTATGGTGATTTCACTCTTCCTGCTATGTTATAAAATTGCTCAGGAAATTCGGTCAATCAATAGCTTTAAAAATGAGACTTAGCAATCCACACGCTGCATTTTTTTCCTCCAAAACAGAACAGAATACCCAAATATCTCTTCACAGATCACTTCAGATTCAAATTCCCACAGACTTCAACATTATTATTCACCATCTCCTGCCTTAAACTGCTTGATAGAATTTTTCTTACCATGATCAGCTCAAGGGAATGACACACTTCCATGCTGGGTAAAGCCTCTCTATATACTATTTGAATAGTATTTTCCTTGTGAGAAATATGAAGCATTTTGGGTTGATTGTTGATGAAATGCAGAAAATACATATATCATAAGCATTAGCTTTTTAGGGATTCGGAATCAGGGCAGTAAGCATCTTAACTATGAAAACAGATGCATGTTTGGTATCACTGCTGTATATCATTCATTGCCTCAGCTGCTTCTGTTTCATTAGATTACAGGATTCTTCACCTAATATTAGAGGTATTAAAGCATTTTATTAACAGTAAGAAAGATAAAAACATTTAGTATCTGTGTTATGCTAAACTCATTCTTTTAATTGATTCAACTTACAATAATTTAATCATAGTAAAAATCTAAACACTTTAAAATTGTCACAGAATATGCAAGGGAAAAAAACCAATATTTATTACTACTAGTGAAAAAAAATATAAAATGAGAACATCCAAAGAAGACTGAGTAATTTCTGAGTCAGAATCAGTCACCTAAATCCATACTCAATCAATCACCTAAATAATTTTCCAGATCAAGCAGTGGTATAACACATTGCTTCAACAGAGTATTGGTGCTGAGTAGAAAAATTGACCTGGGATTCTTATTAGCAGGACCTGTCATTATCATTATTTTTCCCTCCAGGATGCATCTGAAGGTAGAATCTTTCACTTCAAATAAGGAGATGAAGAAATCACATGTGCTTCAAGGGTGACTGAGAATCCATAACAAAAATAGTCCAAATTCATATACCAATATAAATTCTAGCTCTCTGTCAAACTGCGGGATATAAAATGTATACTCAGTCAAAAATGCCATTTAAGCAGATTTAAATTTTATGCATAATAACATTCTCATGTAACTATATATTTGAAAATCTTAAAAAAACACAGAATGTACAATGAGTGTGTGTTTAGGATTTTGAATCTGCAATATATCCCAGTCAGCTGCCTACACTTCAGTTGCATTAAAATTTATTATCTATAAGATATAAGCTGTTAGGAAAACTTTTAATTACCATCTATATTTTAAAAGAAAACTAAAATAACTCCCACTTTCACTTTACATAAAAACTTTTATGTGACCTTTCTTTCTGGGTTAACTTTTATAGTGCATTCTAAAACATCATTATTTTCCAGATGGCCGGAATAATATCAAAGATATAGGGTGCAAAACTGTTTAGAGAAATCTTTATTGCCCCTGAGAAGATGGGAGAGCAGGCAGATGACATTTCCAACACCTTGGTAGCATCTGGTTTTTTTTGGTTTTTTTTTTTTTTCCACAGTGTCACTCCATTAGGCTTTCATTCTTTTACTCCACTGCTACCAAATTCTCAGTTCTTTGAAAGAAGAATCTGTGATATGCATTTTTCTGCCCAGATTGTCTGATGTTATCCTCAATTTCTGCAATAATTTAACATTAGTCCCTGACATTTATTAACTTCCTGTTACTGATGCATTTGTTTAGTTTCTAGAAAATAGTTTTCACTTCATTTAGTCTTCTGCAGGGATGACAGTATTACTTTTGTTCTTTCAGCTACCTTGTTTCAATCTTCTGTTCTTTAAGCTCTTTTCTTACTTGTAAATCATCAGTTTATGGATTAAAGGGCAATACAGTATGAATGCTTTGATTTGGTAGAGAGCAAAGCAGTGAAACAAAGTATTGCATTTCAAAGTCATGTTCATTTTAACATTTTTCTATGCAGTCTTTCATCATCTTCATATTTATGTACTAACCGATTGATCAAACTCCCTCACGATTTTTGCTGTAACTCAAGCACTTTGAAAATCACAGACACTTATGACGACTATTCTTCTCACCTGACTTTAGGTGCCCAAAACTTAGCTTAGAGAAATACGCTGGACTGTGCAAGTCACTCTAGGTGCTCTATTTAATCTACTGAGAAGAAAAAGGTTTCTGTGCAGACATGCCGTCCTGAATACTCATTTTGGGATTAAAAAAATAAATCCTTTCTAGAAGTATGCCTTTTCTCCACTGGCTAGGAAGGGAATCTGGTATTTCTATCTCAAAAGCAAGCATCTGAATTAGGATATCTAAAACAGCTGAATTCTTTCTCAAGTAATTTAGCTTTATGCTTGTGCTTTTTGGTTCTTTGGATTATTTTTTTGAAGTTTCACTTACATTTCTGATAAGCTGTTCGTAGCTGCAGCTGATACATACTATGTGCAGCTCATGTTTCCACATGTATCTTTTAAGAGTAAAGCTGATTAAAAAATGTGAGAACACCATCATTGCAAGTTTGATTTTAGAAAGCCTGTTCATCAGGAAACAAAAATGAATGATTGTTATATTTCTATTTTTTCTTCAGTGATTTATTTAATTTGTCATTTGCAAAGGCATTTTCTAATTGATATCCAGGGTTTTTTGGTTTTATTTTTTTGTTTGTTTAGTAAGTTTTATTTAAGATGTTTTATTAGATATATGTTACACATAAAATAATAACGTATGTAATTTTATAACAGCATAGTCTGAATGAATGTTGATGAGTGAAGTTGTAGTTGTTAATCTGATACATGTCTGAAAATAAACTTTTCCATACACATGTATTTGGTAGCCTTGAAATCCTAGCATCAAGCAATGAGAATGTTAAACACAGAAATTTAGGTGGAATTGTTGACAATTGATCTGTAGACCTTCATTAATTTATCCTAGCTATCTTTATATTTTTCACTCTTGTGTCTGGTCTGGGACCTCACCACCTCTCCATTATGTTTGCAATAGGGGAGCATGGTACAATTCTGTAAACTGCTTATTTTGTTTGCTGCTTTTTCCCTTTTTCCTGAAATGTGTTAAGAGAAAGCTAGTCCCTGTCAGAGTGTCCTTTTCATTAAAAAACAGTAGGAGATGTCTCTAAAGCAACTCCTTTCTATCTGGCTCTGTGTTTCAGAACAGTGTCAAGAAAAGCAAGGTCAAGTGGACCGGTAATTAACACAAGTCAAGAATTGCTGAGTTATGGGAGACAGAGAGGTGGATGATAAAATAAAGGACCAAGAAAAGAATTCAAAGTTTAGGACTATTCCTGATTTTGCCATCAAAACAGTTGACTACAGATCAGAAAATTAAAAAAATTATTAGACAATAAAGATTTTTTTTCTACCTTTATCTAGATGTTTCATTACCAGATATAATTAATTGACCTCAGCTTGTGCGAGTTCTTTTTCTATGCCATAAGGGAAATAATTCAGAGGTACATGTTGGCCATGATTCTTTCCCAGAGTGTGGCTTGGAGAGCATGAGTTTTCTCTTGCTTTTAAGAAAAAATGTTGGGTTTTTTTTTTTATTTTTTTAAAGGGAAGAAACAGACTGTGAGGTTTTAGAGAAATACTGAATGTGTGGGCAGCAAATCAGTAATAAAGGACACAGAATCAGATCACTAATCAACACACTAGACCTAATATTTTGAGTTAAAAGTGATGTCTCTTGGATATCTGGTAATATTAAAACTCATTTTTCAGCCAGGAAAGAACAAAGAACATGAATACCTAAGGTGTTTTCATTTATGTCATAAATAATTTGAGCAAGTATCTGAGTTGTTTACTCAAGTTTTTTCAGAGACAAGATGGCCAGCAGTTCAAAGGGGGTGATTCTCCCCCTCTATTCTGCTCTCATGAGACCCCACCTGCAGTGCTGCGTCCAGTTCTGTCCTCAGCACAGGAAAGACGTGGACCAGTTGGAGCGGGTCTAGAGGAGAGCCAGGAAGATGATCAGAAGACCGGAACACCTCCCTGTAAGGACAGGCTGAGGGACTTGGGGTTGTTCAGCCTGGAGAAGAGAAGGCTCCAAGGAGACCTGTTAACAACCTTCCAGTACTCCAAGGGGCCTACAGGAGAGATGGGGAGGCACTCTTTATCAGGGAGTGTAGTGACAGGACAAGGGGTAATGGTTTTAAGATGAAAGAGGGTAGATTTAGATTAGATATTAGGAAGAAAATTTTTACTGGGAAGGTGGTGAGGCACTGGAAGAGGTTGCCCAGGGAAGCTGTGGATGCCCCATCCCTGGAGGTGTTCAATGCCAGGCTGGATGAGGCTTTGAGCAACCTGGTCTAGTGGAAGGTGTCCCTGCCCATGGCAGGGGGGGTTGGAACTAAACAGTATTTAAGTTCCCTTCCAAACCAAACCATTCTATGATTCTATGATTTTCATCTGTTTCACTTTAAACCATAGGAAAACAACAAGAACTCACTGTGCTTTCTTGAGTAGTTGCACTGACTTCTGATATAAGGAAGCCAAAAGACCCAACAAACCTGAGAGCTAAACTCTCCAGTTAAACAATTTGCCAGAGAGAATCAATCTGTATTATGTCAAGATGAAAGAGTTGAAATACAAGCTAAGGAATAGCAAGTGCAAAGATTTTAGATGTTATGATGTGACATAATACGTAAACACCTACATGTAAATCAAAAGAGACTTAAAATGCAGATTCAGTTTTTCTCCTTTGTTATGAAAAATGCCTCTGTCTCTTTACATATGACTATAAAATAAATTGAGAAAATGATAGCCATTATATATTATTTTGCAACTGAATATATGTGTACACCACACCGAGAAATAAAAAAACGGTGCTATGAGAATGCTTAGAAGACAGATAAGTCAAATCACCTTTAAACTTAAAAATCTTTGCTAAATTCATTTATTAACAGCACACTTGCTGCTAATATTTAGTTCTTACACATTAAAAATCATCAATATTGATACAAAATGTATCAAATTGTCTTCATCAGAGTGTCAACACGAAGTGTACAACGTGTCTTCAACACATATTTTGAATTAGCTGTGTGTGTGTACAACATCATGCCACTGACGCCATGTACTGATGTCACTGATGACTTATTTGTGGTGGTCCTTAGCTGGTGAGATCAAGGTGATCAGGCTTGAGAGCTCTTTGACAAGATAAATCAGAAGAGCAGTATCTTCTCTTGTTCCTTGTACAATTTTCCTCACTTGTGCCTGATGTTTTCGCGCTATTTGCCACTCCCCTCCCTCTTCCCCCCCTCAGGGGGTATATAATCTGCTCCTGATCCTGCTTATTTGGGGCTGAAGGGTGTCTTTCCAACTATCCTGGTGTATTTGTTAGGAAGTCCTGTGAATTCACAGCTCCTTGAGCTTCTGTTGTCCTTTGCCATCTTTTCTTACTTGGATGTCTCCCACGTGGAACCTTTCTTTTCCCCTTTGGTGGTTACATTATTCCCATACTTATGTAAAATACTTCAAGATTGTACCTGGCTGTACCCACACAGTGTTATAAAGTGTTTCCATAGTGTTGTTGGCTACATTATTTCAGTATGCTTGTATTTGGGTTAGTATTAATTATACCCTAGGCAATATATCTATAATTTCTATATGTCACAGGCTTCTGTTTTGGCTAAAATTAGGTGTAATACACTATCCTGTGCCTGCTGTGAAATGCATAGGCTTCTTAAAACAAAACAAAAGCCTCTCTATTTTAGCTATCCAAACTGCATAGAACTTTTCTGGCAAAGGAGTTTCAGCCAGTATCTCTCTAAACAGGATTGGTAGAAACCTCAAACTTCTGGCCATCTATCTGGCCAGAATTCAGAGAATTTGGCAAGTGCTAATTATATCTATTTCCTTCTTGCAAAGATTATTTCTAGAATTTTGTCTAGACCATAGTGGAAATTGTGAAGAACAAGCAAACATGTGGATAAGAGGTGTGCAGTTGAGATACATTGATCTTTGTGCCTAGGGTTTTTTTTCTTCCAGGAAACTTTCAGTCTTCCTAGTTTGCTAAAATAAACCATCCCCATCAATGCTATTGTGATTTGCCTCCCATTTCTCGCAAATAAAAAGCAGATTATAACATCAGGGACACTTCAGCATCAAAAGCCAAGGACATTAAGGTCTGCATCGGAGTCTTGGCTGAGCAAAGACGAGTGCTGAGTGAAAGGGATGTGGCTGTTTGCAAATGGAAGGAGACTGAAAGGGAATGTGGAAGTGGAAGTGGAAGTACAAATTAAAAATTATATTTTGGCATAGAATTCTGTTGACACTAATTTTCCCTTCAGTTCCTGACACTGAACCAGCACATAAAATCCATAAATCCAGTTCAGTACTGCAGAGAAGCCACATTCTGTGGGTTGTCCATCCACAGTAATTAGCTGCAGAGTGGTGACATCAGCTATGCTCCTTCTGTAATTTAAGGGAAAAAGAATATGAAATTCCATCCACAGGTCATCAGTAGAGCTGTTTAGACAAACGACTGAGATCTGCTCAAACTATCCTTACAACTAAATCAAGTATTCATCTTTTATTCTCATGTAATAAAAAGATGCAAAATTGTGTTTCTCTGCACGTTGGAAAATCATTTTTCAAAATTTTCCACTAAATTGGTGAAGCAAATTAATCTGTCTCTGGAATTCTTCACAAATTCTTCACTTTAAGTATTTGCAGTCAGTGTTATATATTCTTGGTGTCTGGTGACTAATTAGATTTAATAGTTTCTGCTTCTGGCTGCTTTGTCTTATTTAGATGAGAATTAAATAATAAACAGTCCATGAAAAAATGCTATGTTGACATTAGAAAGTAATTTTTTACCATAGGAGAGGCTCTCTAGATCAAAATGCCAAAGGTAATTGACAATATATGCAACGTTTTGTATGCAATGTGTCTTTTCTTCCTCCAGAGTACATTTCTTCTGTTCCCCTGTATAAATATCCCCACCATCCCTATGATTTGAAGATGTTCAAAAGGACAGATCACTGGTTCAGACGCTGAGATCTGCCCCAGCAGTTTGAGTGCATCTGATGCATATCTGAGAGCAGATCTCATGTGGTTACCTCTAAACACAATCAGGTTCTTGCAAATGCGTATCACTTTCAAAATGAGTCAATGCTCAGGGATGGCCAGAGGATTCACTTTGACACCTCACTACTGCTCTTACCAAGCATGCTGATGTGGACACAGACATATAACAGATGTTCTTGCTTTTATTTGGATAACTTTTATCTGTAAACATAAGCTATTACATTTAGAAATGTAGTCATAAACTATATAAACAAATTTTAACAAAACATAACCGTTCCTCCAAAAACACATCATTTATAGGAATCTCATTCTTAGGGACCAAAAGGGGTGCGATGCAGGTTGAAGAGAAAAACCACCTGCAATTTGAACAAGTGGTCACAAATAATCTATTGTTGCAACTTTCTATCTTTTTTTTGTTGCTATTTTTTGTCTTATGTTGGTTTTTGTGTTGGTTTTTATTTTCGTAAATGTAACCTTATCACTTGTGGCATACCAATACCTAATTTAACTTCTTCTAATTTAACACAACTTCACATCTTGACAGACTGTTTATATTGTTACATTCATAATTCCACTTAGTTTCTTTTAACTTGGAAACATCTGGGACCTAAACAGTATTTTAACCTATGATGATTAGTTCACATAGCAGTCATTTAGTCAAAAATTTTAACTATGCCCTGCAGGATAAAATTAATTACCATCATAGAATAAATTTATTTTTAACTACAGTCATGATTTATGAGCTAAAGACACAGATGCATGTTTCTTTATGCAGCCTCTCAACAGTACTAACGAAATGACACTAGAAAAGCATCAATTACCTAACTGTAGTATAGAACATACAGACTATATCTACAACAGAATTAATTTTGCACCTCCTAAACTGCTTTTTATATCTAAATTACCCTCTTATATAAGTAGCACTCTAGTAGCGTTGTTCCAGTGATAATTTATAAATTAGTATATCATGCTGCAACACTAAAGAAATCCATAAGTGCAATATGTTCATCAATAAAAGTAGGATAAAAGTTTGTTTGTATGGTTTTCTAAAAAATAAATGTAAAACATAACATGTATTATAACAACAGGGATGATGTAACTGATAAAGATAAGAGAAACACTCAAAAAACTAGAAGCTTCCTGAAAGTATGTGTAAAATTCTTTACTGTATGAAGTTATGTTCTTTTCTTTTTTCACTTGTGTTTATGGTCTTGGTCCTTTTTATTTTTTTTTTCTATTTTCTAGCCAGAAGATTTATATTAATGCAATGGTCTTCTGATACACGATGTTACATGTATGAGGTGTTTTAACTTAAGGCTAGTTGACAGTGATTTTAATGTCTGTGAAAATAGTGTTGGTTGAGTTTAAAACCATATAGATTTAGAAGCAAGAAATACCTCAGACTTTAGAAACACTTATATCTAGGCTTCCTCCTATGCTGAACTGTGCTATGGATCATTCCTCACAAGGCTGTCCAGGAGCTTGGCATGAGGCCCAGTCTGTGGAGGCTGTTAGTCACCCCTGTGACTCCACATCCCACCAGCACAGGATCTAATGTACAGCTCAAGGAGAAAGCACTCAATTCTCAAGTGCTGGGCTGCATGGAAAGTAAGCCTTTCCCAAGCAGTGAATATATTTGAATAATCTGAAAGAATTATTTGGAAATATATTTATTAAGTCAATTCACCTGTTAGTACAATGCTAATTTTGACTTTTAAAGGTGGCAATATTTGTATATGTTTTCTCGTATGCATTATGTAAGATGTGAAATACTGTGCATTTCAAATAAGGTCAAAGAGAGTCAAGTTCCTGAGTCACATTTCTTGTGTTACTGATTTCATCTTTCTTACAGTCTCTTCATTACCTAGTCTCCTCTTTCCACCTGGAAAGAAAGCCTACTTTATAAGGAACAACAACAACAACCAAACAAACAGAAAAGTACAGTTGGAATTTATTTCTGCCTTGGAAACAGAAGAGTATTCGCATACCTGTAAGACACTGGCTGTTATAAAAAACCCCCATACTTTCTTTTTCAGCCACTAATGTGATTTTGCTTCCTTGTGTTCTTCATATTTGGCAAACAAAATCTTGGTACTGCTAAAGTGGTAGTGAATAAGGAGCACTGAATATACAGTCAGTGTGGCTCCAGCCTTCCCACTCCATTCTTTCCAAGTGCTGCCATCACTAACTTCCTGACTCCAGAATCAAGAGGAAAAATATTGTTACCTGTATCTACCAAATTAAATCACTCAAGATTTGAGTGTAAAATACATAATATTAAAGGTAAGGTATTGTTTCATGGGAAAGCATGGTATTTCCTCTGGGGGAAAAAAAAAAAATAAAAGAATCTTGGGCTTTTGTTTGTTTTGCCTACTCTCCTGCAAGTGATGCAGAAAAATTATTCTTCCACTTTTTTTTTTCTTTTTTTTTTTGACAGCCTCATGCTACGTTAAACCTTGTTTAGCCTTAGTTTTGTGTCATATTTTGCTGCATCAACCCAGGTGCTCGTGCCTGCCGGGCTGTACTGCTGTAGGTGTAAAACCATTTTGATCATGTTGGGGAAATACATTCCTCCTAACTGAACCATGTAAAAGTTTGATGGTCAGTTTGAACTCTTGTCATAGTCATTGCATAAAGGAAAAGAGAGAAAAAAAACTCTATGGGAAAGAGAGAAAAAAACATCTCTAATTCATCCTGTTTAGTGATAGGACTTTCCAAGAGAAGACATGATGGAACTCACACTTTGTGTCAAAGTTATCATAGCTTTCTCTGTTCCTTATCGTAACTCCTTCCATGCAGTATTTATTGCTTTCATTCTTAAAACTCTTCCTCCATTTTAACTATCTCAGTACCTCTCCTTCAGCTTTCTCTATTCTCCCCCTCATGATTCAGACAGGTGATTAAAAAATGGTGTTTATTGTTTCTAACGAAGTGTCTTCCTTCTCTGTCCCTTGAAAAGTTTTCCAAAAGTTGTAACAGCTAGTCTAGTTCCTCCTTGCAATTTCACAATCTGAAATCAACTTGGCAATCTATGTACTGCAATTCTGTAGTTCTTCCTCTGTAATTAATTTAATTTAATTACACTGCTGTTGGAACTGGAAAACATAGTGTCTTTCCGGTCTCGGGAACTTTACAGTTTGACTCAGTGACCTGAATACTATTTTAATATATTCAAGATAAGCATACAAAAACTATATGTTTATTGAATAGCATTTTCCCTGCAATGTTTTTAGAACAAATGGTGGCATCAATGCATTGACAGCAGCTAATCTCAGAGGATGAAGTGTGCATCCCTAATAAGCTCTTTACTCATATTAAAGGAGAGTAAATGACCGGGAGTGCAAGATCTTCTCTAAAAGGCAAAATACATTACAGTGCATAATAATGCACATAAAAGGTCTGCTCAGATAGGAGCTATGGAAAAATGCAAGAAATCACTACAATAATATGCCTGAAGACAGAGCACTTATGCTAGTTATGGGTGAGTGTGTTGTTGAGATCAATTAGATCACGTAACTCCTGCAGACAGCGGGAATAGCAGTAATAAAACCTAAAGCAAAGAACATATTGCACAGTGTGCTGACAAGGTCAAATTGATAGTAATGATGTGTGATGGCAGCACTGCAATAAGGTTGTGTAATATTGTATGCATCTGATATTGGTTTTCATTACCTGTACCCTGGAGTACAGTCAGAAGTTCACTAAAATGACAGTGATTACCCAAAGGGCAAAGGCAAATAAGACAGGTTGTTCAGTACTTGTGCATCCTGCAAACTGCACGAAGGCAGACAAAATTGTACCTGATGCTAGATCTACAAGGCTTACTGCCACTGGGATCAAATTGAGTTTATACTGCCTTTCATTAATTTTTAAACTGATATGGTACTTTAAAGTGTATGCTTAGTGAGTTTATTAAAACAGTCCGTCAGAGACCTTGATAGATCTCTTCAGTACAAGTTTACAATCTATGTTATAGGTATGTACTGTAAATCAGTTTGTAGTGTATATCAGACACAAGATGTACTCTTCTGGAATTCATACTTCAAGTTAATACTGGGTGGACACTTAAAAGCTTAGGGTTGTGCCTCGTTTGAATAAACCCTAAATGTTTGGATGAGTGTCTAGTACTTTTGTAATACAGCTTCCTTGTCATTCTTTAAAACCCAAACCAAATTCTATGCTTTACATCCAATAAAGTACCTTCCACCACTCCCTGAAATCCTTAAGTATCTTTTCTTTACTTCTTTTTTACAAAGATTTAAACATAAGTAGCTTTAGTTTCTCCTAAATAAGACATGCTCGTAGAAAGGCTAATGAAAAGTAAAGTGTGTCCTTCAGGAAGGTATATCAAACGTTGCAAAGAAATGTATCTAGGAAGTCACTCCTGTTCTTATCTGATGTCCTCACAGCTCACACAAAATGTGAATAGTTGAATAAAACAAAGCAGAGACATTTTCCATGGTGTACTTCTCTGGCTCATTTAGGCATTTAGATAGGTAGTGGATTTTATAATGTGACCATGTACAATGCTTCTTCCCCCTCCCCCCTAAACAAAAAAAAATCTCAAGCCTGAAAATTTTGGGGTGATGTTCAAAGCAGAGGTGAGCATTCAGAAAATGGGAACTTGTGAATTTGGCTGCTCTTGGCTTCTCTCCTCATTGCAACACTGACATGATTTTCCCTAACTACATGACATTTGCTGAGTGTTGTGACTCTTCTCATTTTGCAGTGTTAACTATTCAAGGAACCAAGACTGGCATAACAGCCTTTTAATGAACTTTGTTAATCAGTTATGTGCATGTAATCTGAATCTTCCTGCCTGTGCAGATGACACTGTTTTGAATTTTTGTCTGGCTTCTCTGACACAGTTTAGAGGATTTTTGTGGCTGTGACTTCTTGTTCAGCTCTGAAGAGATAGGGAGAAAGGGGCATCAGGTTGGGGAAAATCTTCCTGTGAGTAAGGGGCTGGGTGCAGACCCCAATTCAGACATGGTGGAGATGGGCAGGGACAACAGGGAAATGGTGCCCATGGTATTTGTATCACCCAGATGAGCCAGCTCAGGTATTCAGTTGTTGCAGAAGAAAAATACAGCAGTCTGTCCCCTGCGTGTTTCAAACTCTAAATTGGTGTTTTAAATAAAGGCTTCTCTGTATCAGATACATGATGCATACAGACTGGAAGCTTATGGAGACTTGGTCTTTAAACCATGGCAAGCATATGTCACTTCTCTCTACTCAATGATGGTCCCATTTCTGCCCCTCAACAATCTTGTCTATGCAGCACTACCATGTCTGTAACTATGATGTCATCTCCTACCATCGTTATTCATAACTCCATGTTCATGTCAATCTCCTGTCCCTTGCCTCCTTCAAAAATTTATTTTAAAAAGTGTGTGGGCTCTCACTCTTCAGTCATTACTTAATTGGGGAATTATATTCTGTTTGGAGAATCATTACTGGGTATACACATTGAAGAAAGCTAATCTCATTGATATTATGTTGCATGTTCTGCCTTAAACAGGCTTGATACGCTCTCTGAATACTGATTAAGTTTGTATTTCACCTAGTTATACCCTTTTTCCTCCCAAAGGCCTGGGTTTCTCACAGAAATTGTTGGGGAACAACAACAAAATCTTAGAAAATCCCACACTAACTTGTTCCTGTAAATAAGTGCCCAAGAATTCATTTTCACATTTGCAAACATTCAGAAAAGTTGATGTAAGTTAATAACCCTTCGCAAAAAGTGTCCAGACTCATAAGTTCATAAAATTATCTTTAAAAAAATCCTAGCACTGATTTGTCAATATTACCTTTCAACCTACACAATCTCTGTAGAAAATTCTACATGCTGTAGGTTTATTACTAAGCATAACTCTTTTTGCCCTAAGTTTTCTTTCTCAAAGGAGAAAAGCCACTTTCTTAATATGTTCCTTTTATTATTTTATTCCTTTTCAGCTTAACTGTAAATAGCCAAAGTCATACCTACGCAGGTAAAACATTTTGGAATATTGCAAATTTCAGTTTCTTTATCTACAGAGCACTATCCTAACATCTTCTCTTAATGCATTATACACCTCCTATCCACGAACAGCCTAAAGAAGACATGTCAGTGCTTCAATTATTCTATGCAGTCTCCTTGTAACAGCAGATACAATTATGACTAATGTAGCCTCCATCAAGATGACTTCCCTAAAATGCTGAGATTAAAAAGGAGAAACAAAAACACATTCATTAGGTTGCAGCTCCGAGTTTTTGTGCCGAATAAGAAAACATATACATGTAAGCAGTATTACAATGGTTGTAATTAGTTCTGCAGTAAGAAATGTATCAAAATTTACTGTTCTTTATCAGCTGAGAAACCCTTTCTTCTCAAACATTATATGTGCTTCTGTGAAGAACAGAACAAGAGAGACTCCTGCTGGCTCAAACTCTACAAAAATTAACATTTTTTTACTAACTTTCTTTTTTTCCACCCTTTATGTACTTACTATTACTCATTTGTTCTATAATAATACTCAAAGGCTCTGAAAATGAGTAAATGCACTAGACACACTCCTGCAGCTCAGAGGAGCTGACTGTTAGAAAGTCTTTAAAATGTCTGAAACAAACAAGTAAAAGGAAGAAAGGCAGAAGCTGAGGATACATACATACAATCACATAAACTACCAACTTGTAGCTTATGTATTCCTAAAATGTCTGTAGTGAACTATGGGGCTACTTATTCCGTACATGCTGCTGTTAGTGTAGAAAGTGATTATTTGGTGCAAATATTTATGTATGTATGTATTCTATATCAAAGTAAATTAAATCAAATCATCAATAAGCACACAGTTCACTAAATTATTTTTGTTCAGCTAAATTCTAGTCTCAGGCTAAATTCTAGCTTATTGTGACAAAGTGTTAGGAGGAACATTATCACATACTGTTGTTTTCGCCACAGGACTTTTAATTTATTCTGTGCACAGGATAATGGTCACTGCTCAAAGAATGAAGCAACAGCAGCTAAATATTCTTTTATCCTCCTCCTGCAACATGTCCCTACAGATAATGCAAAATCTACACTGAAAAAGGAATTTTTCATTTCCTCTTGGGCTTTTTTATAGTGCTCACCTCTGTATCTGAGGGCTAGATCTTTAAAAGCATTTAAGGGCTGGAGAGACAAAAGTATTTAATATCCAAGTCCCAGTTGCTGTAGTGGGAACTGCACAGTGCACAGAAATATTGCTGTATCTTTGGGGACTACAGTTCAGGAGTGTGAATGTCCACTAGCATTACCAATACTGCACCACAGAGGCAGCACAGACATCTATGCAAGCCCCAAATCCAGGCTGATATTTCTAAATGAAGGAGCAGACTGCTGTGAAAAGATAGTAGTTGCACTCTGGAAAATGTTACAGCCATTTGAAAATGACAGTCCACATGACCTGCTAATTCCTGGTTCTAGAAGGACAAGTAACTCTTGCTTTTGGAGTTAGTAAGTGTTTCTGCCCATTGCTTGTTTTTATATGCTATAAGGAGATACCCAGTTCCAAAATTAAGATTCTCAAACCATTTGCTCAGTTGCCATTCAACCCTACAGGTGCCTAACCTTCACTGCTAATATTTTTTTGGGGATGCCTCAGTGTCTGCACCAAATTACTGTGACTTATCAACAATTAACAGATCTTGCCCACTTCTCAGCTACCCCTGGTTTTTGGTACTATGGATTTTATCCATTATGTCACCTAGAGTGAAAAATCAGTCTTCTTGGAGATGGTTAACCTCACAGAAAACATAGCTGGGAGAACCGTAACATTTTCTTTTATTGAATAAATTAGTAGTTAGGAATTCTTCTGGGAAATGGAACACTCTCGTTAAAAACCCTTCTACTTAAGGCTACTTGAATGCACATTTTCAGAGCCCTCCTGGCTGTTACTGATTTAAAATTACAGTTGTCAAGATGAAACATTTCTGAAAATAAATTTGTTGTACTTCATCTTGAAAAATGCACCTCTGACTACGTTAAAACAATGGGAGAAATGTCAGTGATTTCCTCAGTATCACATCAGATACTTATAAAAGGTTTACCACAGAATCCATTTTGCAGAATGTTTCAAAAACTTTCTTAAATTCTCCGTCGTCCTCTCTCGCTCCCTCGATCCCTCTCTCTCTTTCTCCTCCATCTTTGAGGAGATAGAGGATCTTTCCCATCTTCTTCTATGAATAGGATAGTTACTTCACTATCATGTACAAGTTGCAGGCAAGGTGGTAGCAGTCAAAAAGGAAAGATGATACAACACCGTGCAATTAAAGTCACCATTAAAAAGCACAAGAACATATGTCTGCAAACAATACAACACAATAAGCACACCACAAGGCAAACTCAGGCAGTCTCTGCAGTCATGAGTGTTACACTTCGATGGTTCAGCATGGTATCTCCCAGCTGGGAGATCTGAAAACACCTCCAGGCTCCTCTTTCGGGGGCTGGATGCACATGGCCTCCTGCAGGGATGTACCCAGTCCCACCGGGCCACTGCTGAGGAGGAGGCCATGGGCTGCATGCCAACGGTGGTCCAACTCCCCAAAGCAACAACAGCCTTCACCACTGCCACCACACACAGCCTAGATGCAGCTAACATGATCTGCCCTGCCATCATGAGGTTTTTCCAAATGGTGGGAAGGTAAATAGCAAGAGAGCCCAGAGCAAGGTGAGCATGGCAAGGTATTTTCCTCTAGGGGAATACATTTTGTCTCTCCTGGAGCTCATTGATCTGAACTGATGGTGAAGACAGGAGGCTAATTTTGTTTCAGGCTGCTGCTGCTGATGATTGGATTTTTTTTTGAGTTGTGTAAACCAGATTAGTAATTTAGCTTTGTAGGTACAACTGCATGTCAAATTACTACAATATATGCTTTCTGAATAATTATTGGCTGTTCTATTATTTAATATTGCCAGCCTTTTTAGCAATCAGTTAGAGTGTTAATTCACACTGCATCCATGGTCTAAGCTAATTTTCAGCTACTTGATAACAGTAAATTATTTAAAGCTCTACAGAGGACCTGTGTTTTCTTACCACTGACAACCTCTAAAACAGGAGACAAGGACTGAGTAAGGCTGGGAACTTAGACAGCAAAAGCAAGAGATCATGAACATTATCCTCTGAAGTCTAAAACAGCCAAGAAAAAGGGTACTTGTGATAGACAGTTGTCACATGCTTGAATACGGTTATGTTGCCTTGCTCAGGTGACACTAGAGGTTCAAATGTGTTCAGAGCACTCAGGTCTGTATTTAGGTTTTCAATGTTGTGCCAATTAGAGCTTCAGCTTAAACTTCAAAGCAGAGCTGAAGCTAAATATGTTGCCACTTAAACAGATAGGTGAGACCTTGCTGTATTAAGTTGAGAACCTGGATTCATACAAGAAGAGGAATTCACCCTGCTCTAGGGAGTCGGGAACAGGAGCAGAGATAGGACAGTGACAGGGGAGAAACCCCATCATCAAAAGAAGAGATAGATTTCCAGGTTTTCCCTCGGTTATTTCATTCCTCATTTCCCAGAGGAAGGGCAGATGAATGTGTTCAACAGTATGAAGAACAGGTTTTAGTGATGTCAATATTGCCATAAATACTTCAGGATTTGCAGCAGGAAACTGATACTCCATTAGTGGGTAGCAAGAAGCATGCTTGACTTTGCTAAGCCAGGTGTTAATAAAGAGATAAACAGAATTTGCCTTTAAGTAAAAAATCATTAACATTTCAAAAGCACTGCTTACCTTTTCTCAGTCTATGAATTTTTCTGCAGTTGGACAATGCAGATAGGTTCATTATATAGAGAAAGAATTGATTTTGTTTTTCGTAAAAGTAAGTTGATTTACAAAGCTCATTAATGTTGTACTATTTACAAATACATCACTACAATTACAAACAGGTACTCTTGTAATGCTTTTTTAATTCTGCATACGTGCAGGTAACAGCAAAATCTCTTGTCAGTTGCTAAAGTTGTTTAAATGAAAAAATAAACCAGATCTAGTTCTCCTAAATAAATGGAAACCATCATCTGCCATCTGAAAACTTCTAAAAAAGTACAAAAAATGTCAGCAGTTTTCTACTGCAACTGCTGGACCTGATCCTGAGTCTGTTAATCAGAACAAAGAGATCTTGAGATAGGTACTTTTTCTCGACTCAGCCTGGGTGTAGCCTATAGCGGCTCTACTGAAATACGATGCTGTATGTGTTTACTCATCTTTGCCTTGCTCTCCATTAGAACTTTGAACTCATTAAAAGTAGCAGTTTGGCTTTTAAATGGAGCTGTGAAAGTTAGGTAGTAAAAGTTACTGCTAAAGAAAATACAATGATGTATTTATTTCTGTGTTTGACCCGGAGGGATTGGCACAAGTCTTCAAACTAATGTTTTTAAAATAAATTTTAGCATCCTTTAGGTTACCATAAATTTAGCACTCCCTTGCTTCTGCTGAGAATATGCTAATCGCAGATTTCTTGCTGATGAACATCACATTGTATAATAAATATGTGAAAACTTCAGTGAAGCATTCTTTGTTTTCAGCATATTTGCATGCAAAAGACTTTCCCTAAATACACAGGTTTGACGTTATTGAGAAAGAAAAAATGCATGTTGGTTATAGCAGAGAAAATATTGTAAATTTTTGGATTTACAATTTCTGAACAAAAAGGCATCCCAAGTATTATTTTGTGCCGTTGAAAAATATATAATTACTAAAAGAATTATATTCTCCTGCCTCAACTAATGGCGTGTTTGTCCACAAATAGTATGATTGATGTAGGACAACTTGCAGGGAACAGTACTACTGAATATGACTAAGTGACATGGTCTAGTCCAAAAATATTGCACTTCAATAATCATCCTCAAGTATTTTTATGCTGAAGCAAAATTTCCAAGCATATTAAGATGAAAACTTATTTGTAATCATGTTTTTCTCATCCTAATTGCCAAGATGTTGCAAGTTCCATTCATGCACGGAAATCTTGGTAATATCGATGTGTCTTATATTTAGAAGAGATTGTACTTCCTTCTGCATCTGCACATTCACATCTCATCTTCTTAAATAAATAGGAAAACAAAAGATCTGTAGTGATCTTTTCCATTACATTTGAAACACAGCATTAGAGATTCTGATCTGGAAGCAATCAAAGATGAAATGAGTGATAGAAAGATGTCAATAAAACTCAGAACTCATGAAATTGGAAATACGCTCAGTGTAGCTGTTTGAAAAGTCATCACAGACTAAATACAAGTTTTCAGTATGTGAGCATAAGAGCACACAAATAAAGAAAAATAGTTCTGGTTTCATACCAATTGTTTCCCATTACGAACCTTTAAATTTTGTTTGCAGTATGGAGAAAAAAAAAAAAAATCCACAAAACTGAAAAACAGACGACCCCATTATCACTTCCACTATTTGCACAGAGAAACTTTTAAAACCAGGATGTTTAAAAAAATAGAAAGAGGAAAGAAGTGTGCTTTCTTGTTACTTGTTACAGTGTATTGGTGTGTACAGTTTTTTAAAAAGGCTTCTCGCATCCTGTTTCGGGTAAAGCGCTTTTTGATAATTGAGTTTAATACACAGAAGTCTGCCTCTGAGAAAATTCCCCCTAAATTTCAGGGAGGCATTTTTGCGTAAAATCTGTTTATCACATTGCCTAAGCCAGGATGTGATCTGTTCTTGTACTATGGAAAAAGCAAACAGAATTTCAATTAGTCCTTACAAAAAATTACATGTCAATTACAGAAACTAAAATAAATATAACTAAAGACTTCATGCACTGAGAAACACTATGATCCATTTATTTATAAGTTGTTTCATGAAAGAGATATATGTATGCAGGAGACAGTGCCTTCTTGTCAACAAACTTGCTAATCCAGCTCTCATTTCACAGGAGACCAGAGTAAGTGGGGTTTTATTTGTTTTGGGAGGTTTTAGTTTGGCTTGTTGTGGGTTTTTTTAATAGTACAAGGCTCACTTCCTTCAAAGAAAGAACTTCTAACTAGATAGAAACTACTGTTTTTCTCTTCTGCATGCTATCATTTCAAGGGACACTCTAATGTCACTGTCATCTGAGAGTGATTGAACGAATGAGGTTACCTGGACTTTGCCCAAATCTTGTTTTTCCAGAATTACCTATCACCTCCAATAATTGCACCATCTATTACTCTCTACTTTGTTGGATCTTCATAGGACAATTTGCAATAGAGGCAAGTTCCAGAGAATTGTATTTTGTGCTTTTTCCCTTGTTAAAGACATTATTGTTTTGTATAGTTCCTGTTCATACATTCCTACTGTAACTACCAACATCCAAAAATCAATCAAGACTTACTCCATTTTATTTCAATTTTTCTGCAGTACTTCAGATGTGGCTAAAAATGAAGCTATTTTATCAGTATTCTTATACAAAAAAGAAAAATAATATTGCTACAAAATCAGAATATCATATTCCTTTATTATTGCAAGCTAGTAGGAGGCAGGCACTGTTTTTGAAACAGTAAAGGGAGCACAGAATCACAGATTACAAAAAGAACTGGACATTACATCTCTTGATATATTTAAAATAAAACTCTACAAAACATTAAAAAATACATTTACAGAACACAAATGAAGTAGTGGGCTTATTTTCAGGAACTCTGTAATTTAATTTTTTAGTAGCTCTTAACTTCCACGTGTATCAAACAAGTCCATGTTCAATGTTTTCTCTAATGACAGTTTGTCTTTAATTGACAGGTACTTTTAAAATTTGGTTGGTGTAAGGCTAACATGACATACTGTGGTCTGAACAGTAGTGGAGTCTGACAAGGTTATAAGGTAAAGCTTTATTAAGGCAGTAAGAAAGACGAGCAACGAAGCACCCATACAGTGAGCCACTCAATCACCAATAGCAAACAGAGTCTCACAAGCGATGCCATGGCTCTGGTGGACTACCAGGGGTGTGAGGTGTTGGGTCATCTGGCAGCAGCAGCCAGTCACACAAATGGCTTGTGAAGGTAGGATTCACACTACCCCTTGGCCCCACCAATGTCAGCATGATTTGACAGAAGCACACCTTACATGGATAACGTGTGGCAGCATTCTGCCTACACTGCCAACATTGGTCAAGGGGCGGGGTGTTAGGAGGCAGGGTGTCACTTCCACTTCTTAATTTTCTCAAATCATTACTTGACATGGAGTTATGGACTAGGATATAGCTATGTAATAACCTAAGTGAGGTTGGTGCTCTGGAACCTGCAGGGTTACATAGAAGTTACATATGCAGTTACACAGAACTTAAAAGCTGGCCTGTCACAAGATAGGTATTGAGGGTGTCACACACCAAGTAACTCAAAAGTCTATGCCTGTCATAACTCTGAATCTCAATGAAATACCTCTGAAAATGCATTTTCTCAGTCTTTTTATGGTCTTAATGCTATTCTTTGGAAATGGAAACCTTTGAAAAACTGTGTAGTATGTCTTACACATCTCAATATACAGATATGTAATGTGACCTGACTGAAGTATAACTGAAGTTAATTGTCACAATCCCTCTCACTTCAGTGGATTTTGCATTGGTTCATATGATCATATAGCCCTTTGATGAATGGGAGAAAAATGCATCCAGTGTAAGTTATAGATATTTACTATATTTAACTCTGACCTTCACAAAAAAAAAAAGAAATTCGTAATTTTAACTCTAAAATTTTAAATCTGGTAAACTCTTCAGGTTTTGTTTTTCATCATAGACATAATAATACAAAAATTCTGTGCACAAAAATTAATAACAGTTGAGAATCTCTTTAACTGACTTCATCAGTTGGGGTTTTTACTGGAAATTGGTAATCACAGTTTCAAAATAAATTTCTCCAGATTTGATTCTTACATCAAATTCTCAGAAGATATAAGCACCTTTTTAGCTCCTACTTCAGCTTAGCACTGCCTAAGTTTTTAGTGATGCAGACAAAATTCATCTTTGAATATTAGTAGTTTATGAGTTACTACTGAAAATACCAATTAGAAATGAAAAGTTTATTTCTGTCTGCTGTTGTCATCTTAGGCACAAGCTATATATGTCTACTTTTCTTCAGAACTCTTACAGATTTGGAAAAAAAAAAATCTGTTTCTGGTTTTTTTTGGTACATTCCTTAAAGAATTCTTCAATGGACTTCATCTTACCTTACAGTCTTATCAACTGGTAGATGTCCTAATTTTCTTTTAAGTGACATCTGCCTCTTTTGACAATAAATTACCTTTGCCATCTTTGACAGAGTGTGCTGTTTCTCCTGCTGACCCTTTGTTCCTCATATACTCGAAAATTTTCTTCTTGATCATGCCTTTTGTGTGAAGCTTCCTTCTACCTCCCCACTTTTGGTTGTCTTATCTTCTTTCACACTCAACTTCATTCTGTGGTCCTTGTCTTAATTTTTATAGTTTGTGTTTTATTCCACTTACACAGGTCTGTTTTACCCTTCATTATGTTTGTCTGTATTAATCTTCCTTCACTACTAGTGTGGTTTCAGGTTTATTATTTGTTAGTTTGGTTGGTTTTGGTTTTAACTCTAGATAAACTGCACCTACATTGACTATATTCAAAACATTCTTTTTCCTCATGATTTTAAACTTCCATGCTTGTTTTGAAGGCTGGACACCCAAACTAGTTTTTAGAGATGGTATTCTTCCTTTTCTCTTCTAGTTAGAATCATTATTTTAACAAATTAGTACCTCCATAGTTGAAGGTGCAATTGAGTTTCCTTCTTTTAAATTATCAGATTGTATCTGTGTAGAAAAAAAGTTTAATGAATTTGACTAGTTTTCTTAAGATAGACAGGAACAGTGTAGCCACTGAAAAACAATTCATCTGCACTCTGCTCAAGTTTTCCATTGAAGAGAAAACCAATACAGGCACTATTTTAAAAAGTCCTTAAAAAGAGCCATAGAAATACTAATGCAACAGCTTTTACAAAATGAGCCTCTCTAACTTTGGGTATGTTATTAAGCTGAAATTCTTCACTGAGGGAAGAAGAGAACTTAGTATGGAAATTTCTGCTACTTTGTCAAAATGTGTGCATTTGTGGGAACTCTAAATTCTCCTGTGTCCTTTGTTTTGGTCTCATTTGACTACATAGCAGGATGCTTTCTATGTCAGTCTTGAAGAGTAAAGGTGCCAATAAAAGAGGCATACAGCCTTCATGGAATTAAAACACCACCACTCGAAATACAGTTACATGAGGATCAATTTGTCTTTTAAAATTAACCAAATCAACTAAAAGGAGCTAAAGTTTCTGTGTACTTATTAGACACTAAATAATGACTGAGGCTGGAGAAAGCATGTCAGTAAAAGAAATAAAGAAGGTGAACTCTATCATTTCTGGACAAATTCCATTCTGCTTAAAGCAAAAACTCATAACAAAAAGTTATAATATAAGAATTTATGATATAAAATATATATTATATTATTATATATCATATTTTACTATGAACTCTAATAAATCTCCTAATTAGTATCAAAATATTCAGTGTATTTAATTAACTTTGGAAATGAACTGTATAGCATTGCTCTGAATAAGATTACAATTTAATGCAATTTAAATAGCCTGGTTTATAAATTATTATAGTAATTTTTTTTATGTTTCCCACTGTATAAAAGTTCTTAATGGTGATTTGACAATGTCAAAAATAGGATTACATAAGAGATTTACAATTTCAGAGAGAGTTAGAGTGACTACTGGGAATTATTCTTTTTTTTGCATACCTTGCATGACTTGTGACTATAGATGAAATAATAGAGACAAGAGGAAAATGTCTAGATTTTCTAATCCGTAGTTATGATCAGAAAATTTGTGTTTACATCTGGACAATGGACTGTTGATCAGCCTTCGTGCAATAGTATTCTTACTGTTGGTCTCTTGAGATTTGAAATCCTGTTAGAAGCAAAAGCACGCAAACATAAGTGTGCGTCCATAGATCTCACTGGCTCATGGTCTTAGATTTCACAAAGAAAAAAAAAAAACAGCCTTGTTTATATTTTGCAGCTTTATGCACAATACATAAAAGACCTTATCAGAGTGGAAATTCAGAAATAACAGCAGAAAAAAAAAAGGATCAGAAAATTTCCCCTCTCACCTAAGCACACAAAAAACAAAGCTAAGAACTATGATACTTTTCCTTCATTATGATGTCCCTGAAATTCTTGCATTTCTAAGTCTGAAGTAGTTTGGAAGCAAGAAAAAGCATGCCTTACATTTTGGCGGAATTGGAAGAGGTGGTTTTAAATCAAGGAACCCTACTGAAGCCAAACTAAACCAAACGACAGTTTGTCCTGATATTTTATTCTAGAGACAAAAAAGATGTGTTACCTCCTCAGCTGCAGACAGCCACAGCTATTAATGGACTGTGCTATGAAGTGGGCTGAGGAAATGTAATTAAAAAAAATACTTATGGACTTAGTGAGACTATTGAAACTGAAATCATATTGTAGTTTTTGCTGAACCCAAGACAGAATTAAACTAGAAAAAACAAATATTATTATGATTTCAGACTAATACAAAAGACCTCCTGTGGTACCTTTACTAAATATATTAATATCCTTTTTTTTCAGTCACATTGGCTCCTGATGTTGTTTGACATCACATTTCAGAAATAGTTGTGCCTGCTTACAGCTGAGGAACTAACACTATCCAAGCAAGGTGGCAATATATGTCTGTGACAGAAACGTTTGCCATATAATGAAACCATAACCTTAACCATTCAGATGTGCTTCTTTTCCTGGAGCCTCCTTTTGACTGCCTTAAATTACCCGCCCATATATCCAGGTGCCCAGTTTGACTCCCATTCCCCAAAGGTTCTTGCTTATTTGTATTAATTACAGAGAAAGTTTCAGTGCTGAGCTTGGCACAAATCTTTATAGACCCTTACAGCTCAGAGGTGATGATGTTGAAGGCCTGCCTCCTTTTTTTGATAGGGAACACATTTTCTTATGTGTGTTCAGAGGAAAAAAAAAGGCATTATTTAAATCAGTGTTTTTTATTATTTTTAATAGTGGACTGGCTAAGGGGACAGAAAGCAACTACTGGCCTAAAGCTTATGTTCTGATAGGTAATAAAGACTAAAGTAAGAAATTATGTTTCTCACCTCAGCTTTAAATGCAACAAAAAACAGACACAAGAAGAATAAAGCAAGCACTATTCTCTTTGGATTAGTGGTCTTACCCTGAAGTCCAGAACTGTCAGTATTACTTTTGAATATAAACATGAAGAACATGTTACCACAAAGGTGACTTTAGTTTCTTTGACACTGAGTCTCCAGTTGCATTATCACAGCAAATGCAACATGACTAAGACTGAAATTTATCTTTTATGATCCTTTCTCCAAAATAGAGTGGCAAGTCAATAATACAACACTGTCATCAGACACACAAATACTTTAATTGTTTGAGTATTGCTCACAGCATACTGGCCAAAGATACTTTGTGTCCAGTATGACCTGGGTGCATGGTTGCATGACAACATTGCTAGTGTCATGTCCTTTAAAACAATGGGATTGAACACACTAAGAGATGAAAAATTTTATTTCATATGCCCTCCCCTCTTAGCTGTGGACTTTAATACATTCCACAGTTAAAACTTACCCCCGCATAAGAAAATTTAAATAGTTTTACTGATGACATTGGGAGTCAGTCTGTATCAAAATATGTGTTTCTTATTACAAATACATGGTCAGATAAAATCAGATGAAATGGAATATTGATATTCTTCAAATGTTTATTTCATTTTACTCCTACAATCATTCCAATTATTTTAGCAATCTTTATTCTAGTGCTTTGTTTTCCATATGTGAAATTGCGATAGCCTTTGTTTTCTTTAGGTTTTGATACAAAGGGCATGGAAACCATCGGAAGACTCTCCAAGGAAATCTCCAGTTGAAGTTCTCTTATGCTAATACTTCAGGGTATGGCAAAAATTCACAAGAGGTGAAGATGTGAAGTATAGCAGTTATTCTATTTAGTTCTTATACATATCTGGAGATGCTACAATTTCTACTCCTACAAAACATCATAATTTCTTCCTTTATGTACAGATTAAAATGAACAATCATCGATTCAATAACCTTGTTGCATACGTGAAAGTTCTTAATTTTAATTTTGTAGAAAGGTTTAAAGGCAAATAATTGCCAGTTGATTATGTAAAGAAAAAAAAAAACTTCAAGAAGGAAAAAAATAGTCAATTCTCAGCAATGGAAACTTAATCTAACTATTTTCCAATAACTGAAAATTCATGCTGTGCTCAATTCAGAAACTATGAATCCACAATACTGTAGTAAATTATTGATATAATTGTATTTAAAAATCCTTTTGTTTAGAATTAGGATTGCAAGCTATTTGTCTTCCTGTTTTACATTTAACAGCTTGATCCTGAAAATGCAGAATTCGGTAGTTCCACTGAACATAATGAGAATGCAAAAGTAAGTGAAGTTACTTGCCTGAATATATGTTTGCTGAATCGAGTCCTAACATCTCAATTTTCAGGGTAGAGTGTGTTCATTTAGGTATGTGATGTATTCTAATGGGAGTCATGCTGCTAAGTCTCTGTGAAACCCCTTGAAAATTAAGACATGGAAGAAAAGGTATTTGAAGCTTTTATTCATAATAGTACCATAGTTATTATGATGGATGAATGGCTTAAGCTATTTGACCTTTTTTATTAATAGACCCAAAGCTTTGACCCTTTGCTACACAACTAAAATGACTTTTTTTTTTTTTTTTTTTCACAAAGAATGGGTTGTTAAGTTTACCAGGAATGTGCCTTTGTATAGTGCAAAGGAGGACCTGGGGAACTACAGGCCTGTCAGCCTGACCTCAGTACTGGGGAAGATTATGGAAAGAGTTCATCTTGAGTGTGCTCACACAGCATGTACAGGACAACCAGGGGATCAAGCCCAGCCAGCATGGGTTCATGAAACGAAGGTCACGCTTGACCAATCCGATCTCCTTCTATGACCAGGTGACCCACCTAGTGGATGAGGGAAAGGCTGTGGCTGTCATCTACTTGGACTTTAGCAAGGCCTTCGACACCATGTCCCACAACATTCTCCTAGAAAAGCTAGTGGCTCATGGCTCAGACAGGAACACCCTTTGCTGGATAAAAAACTGTCTGGATGGCTGAGCCCAGAGAGTCGTGGTGAACGGAGTTAAGTCCAGGTGGCAGCCGGTCACCAGTGGTGTTCCCCAGGGATCGGTTTTGGGGCCTGTCCTGTTTAACATCTTTATCAATGACCTGGATGACTGGATTGAGTGCCCCCTTAATAAGTTTGCTGATGATACCAAATTGAGCGGGTGTGTTGATCTCCTTGAGGGGAGAGAGGCTTTGCAGTGGGATCTGGACAGGCTGGACCGATGGGCTGAGGCCAACTGTATGAGGTTCAATAAAGCCAAGTGCTGGGTCCTGCACTTTGGTCACAATAACCCCCTGCAATGCTACAGGCTGGGGGGTGAGTGGCTGGAAAGCTGCCCAGC
>NW_010143799.1:541-5535 GCF_000699245.1 Pterocles gutturalis | reverse complement strand
GAGCGGGTCCCTGGGCAGCAGGGGCTGGAGCCCCCCCAGCAGCTCCTGGGGAAGACAGAGACAGAGTGCTGCTAAACACCCGGCAAGGGGCTCAAACCTCAGATCAGCTTCACCCGCTGTGCCGGGTGCTTGGGTTGCTTGGCTAGTTCTATGCACTCAGCTGAATCCATCCAGCTGCCCTCCCATCCCTTGCGAGCGGGTCCCTGGGCAGCAGGGGCTGGAGCCCCCCCAGCAGCTCCTGGGGAAGACAGAGACAGAGTGCTGCTAAACACCCGGCAAGGGGCTCAAACCTCAGATCAGCTTCACCCGCTGTGCCGGGTGCTTGGGTTGCTTGGCTAGTTCTATGCACTCAGCTGAATCCATCCAGCTGCCCTCCCATCCCTTGCCCTGTGCTAGCCGGGGGGTCTCCCCCCAGCAGCGTTGTCTCTGACCTTCACCTCTCCTCTTCCCCACACTCAGATCCTGATCCAGCTGATGATCTTCCTGATACACCTCGTCAGCTCCATATTCTGCGGCCACCTGGGCAAGGTCGAGCTGGCCTCCGTCACGCTGGCCATCGCTGTAAGCATTCCGGGGGCTGCCCCGGCTCCGGGCGCCAGCTCCCACCCAGTGACACTGGGACAGGGCATGGGAGTGGAGGAGGATAAGGACAGAGGAGATTTCAAAACCTCACTTTTCCTTGTAGCCCTTCACCCTGCCTAAAAGTCTTAAATGCTCACGTTCTCTCTTGCTTTTGTTTTTTTTTTTTTTTAACTCCTGGTTGCAGGTGATAAACGTTACTGCTATCTCTGTAGGATACGGTTTGTCTTCAGCATGTGACACCTTGATATCACAGGTGGGTGGGAGATGCTGGCACTTGTCCTGGTGACATGGGGTTTTCCAGCATCGGCTGATGCTGCCCAGGGCTACCTGCGACCTGGGGCAGCCTGTCCCCCATAACAGGGAGCTCCATGCTCCTCCTGAAATACCAAATCCTTCCTGGGTGGTCTCCAGGGTGGTCCATGATCTGCAGGGTCCCTGTCCCCCCAGCAACACTGTGCTGCCAGCACAGCAGAGCTCACTGTCCCCTCGCCTTGCAGACCTACGGCAGCAAGAACCTGCTGCGCGTCGGGGTGATCCTGCAGCGCGCCATCCTCATCCTCCTGCTCTGCTGCTTCCCCTGCTGCGCCGTCCTCATCAACATCGAGCAGTTCCTGCTCCTCATCCGCCAGGACCCCGAGGTCTCCAGGTCGGCTGGTCCCACCGCCTTGGCCCCCTTGGCACAGCGGGGCTGGGGGGGACGATGGCCATGGTCAGCCTCGCTGACCCTACCTCTCGCGTCCCCCCAGGTTAACCCAGCGCTACGTGATGGCGTTTGTTCCTGCCCTCCCGGTGAGTTCCAGTGGACACAGTGGGTGATCCCATCCTGCTCCTATTTTCCACCGCAGCGGCTCAGTCCTGGCCTCATCCCATCCACCAATTTCCTTTCCAGGCGGTTTTCCTGTATAACCTGGAGGCGAGATACCTGCAGAACCAGGTGGGTCCCACAGCACCTACAGAGGGTCAGCCCGGGCTCAGGGGTCCCTTCAACCACGCAACCGGGGTTTTCACACTCACTTTTCCCGGGGGGCTCAGCAGCCTCCATCCCCATCACCCCCCAGAGCAGCTCTGACCCTGGAGATCACCCCATCCTACAACCAGCTGTATCCATCTGCCTGATGGACATCCCTTCATACTTCCCCACCTCAGGGATTTACCTCCAACACACCCATTTCCCAAGCAGGCAACATCATCAGAAGTTGATTTTTTTTGGCTGGGAAAGCCGTTGAGCGTGGGGCTGGCGGGGACCTTCACCCCTCTCTGCTGCAGCCCCCATGTCCTCCTCGTTGCAGATGATCATGTGGCCGCTGGTGCTGAGCGGGGTCGTCGGCAACGTTGTCAACGTGATCGCAAACAGCATCTTCCTCTACGTGCTCCACCTGGGCATCATGTGAGTAGCGCCCGTGTCCCACGGAAGGGAAAACACGACACCTGGCAATGGCCAGGGACTTTTCAGGGACGTCAGCACCATCAGGCGCGGCCAAGCACCTGGTGCTTGCGGGGACACGGCGAGATGTTGCGCTCTGGCACCCTGGGGCCGGGAAGGCGTGAGCAAGATGCCAACGACCTTTCTCCTTTCCTTTGCAGGGGATCTGCCTGGGCCAACACCGTTGCTCAGTATTCTCAAACCATTTTCTTGTTCCTGTATATTGTAGGCAGGAAACTCCACGTGAAGACCTGGGGAGGTAAAGGCATCTCCCCACCTCCCTCTGGGTCCCACTTTACACAAGTGTTCATCAATCTTCCACCGCTTCTATCAAGTGAATTCTGTTAGTCCTGAGGGTGAAATATTAACCGCAGCCCAGTACACCCGGGGATGCGGTGCTGCTTCGGTGGCAGCATGTCATGCGTGAGCGTTGGCAGAGCACCGTGCCGGGCAGTAAACATTAATTCTGGAGAAATAACACTTTCTGCTGAGGTTTGTAGGGTTCAACCCCACAGCTGAATGAGCACAGATGTAAGCATGAGCTTGTCCTTGGACATTCTGCTCCAGGAGGGATGAGCTGAGGGTTGCACCACTCCGTGGCCCACAGAACGACACCAGCAGAGCTCACATCTGCACGCTCTGTGGCTGGAGGTCCTATGGAGCCGAGCATTGCCCCGGTGCCTCTGCAAACAGGAACAGCACCACGCTCTCGAGGATCGACCAGACTGGCCACGTGTTACTCCATCAGGTGATGTTTCTCCTCTCCGCAGGCTGGCCCACGGAGTGCCTGCTGGAGTGGGACAGTTTCACCTCCCTGGCCATCCCCAGCATGCTCATGATGTGCATCGAGTGGTGGACCTACGAAATCGGGAGCTTCTTGATAGGTCAGCAGAGAGGGGGAGCTGCGAGGAGGCGGATGGGGGTGACCCAGAGCGGGGTCTGCAGCAGTCGCAGGGGCTGAGAGCGGCTCCCCACCAGGCATCCGAACCTGTCGCTGACCCTCTCCTCTCCCCCAGGCCTGCTGAGCGTTTTGTGGAGCTCTCTGCCCAGTCCATCATCTACGAGGTGTCCGTTGTCGCTTTCATGGTAAGGGCTGGGGGTTATTATTTCCTAGGGACAGGCAGGTGCAGAGACCCAGCAAAAATCAGCTCCAGCAAACACCAGACTTCCCCCACTGTGCTTAAAACCTCTCCCTGCTCCTGCCTATCCCTCCTACGGAGACGTTTTAAATTAACTCCTCACCTCCACCCGCCTCTCTGCCGGGTGGTTATTCCCCTGTTGTAACCCCCCACCCGGCCACACACACGAGCCTCAGCCCTGTGCTTACAGATCCCCCTGGGGCTGGGCACGGCCGCCAGCGTGCAGGTGGGGAACGCGCTGGGTGCCGGCGATGTCGAGACGGCCAAGAGATCCTCCTCCACCAGCCTGCTCTGCACAGGTCAGCCCGCCCGCGCGCCGGGAAGCCTTCACCAGGGCTTCTTCCAGCAGGAGCAGGGACCGTTGGTGGTCCCCTGCCTGCAGCATGCGCTCGCAACCTCTCTTCTCCCTTCGGCTGCTCCAGAGCTCCCCGTCCCAGCTGGGCCATGCTCAAGGCTTTGCTCTGTTTTTTCAGGGGGGTTTTGCATCGCCGTGGGGGTCATTTTAGCTGCCACGAAGGACGTGCTGGGATACATCTTCACCAGCGACAAGTGAGTGCCCCAGCTCCCAGCCTGGGTGCGCAGAGGTCGGTTCCCAAAAGCCATCGTTGGCTCTTCTCTGTCCCCAGGGAGATCGTTGACTTGGTGGCCTGGGTCATGCCTGTCTATGTGGTCTTCCACTTGTTTGAAGCCACATGTGTAAGTCCCTGGGGATGCCGCTGCTTTCGGTGGGGGACCTTGGTGCTGAGCGGCAGCGTGGCAGGTCGGTCGGCCGAGGGTCCCTCGGGCTGCGGGTGGGCACCAGTACATGCACTGGGACCCTGCAGAGCTCCTGGGGTCCCTCCTTAGAAAACACTCTGTGCACAGAGCTGCCGACCCCCAGGACCGGGTAGGAACAGAGAAATAACCGGGTGGAGATGGGGAGCTGGTGCATCACTCGGCTGGTTCTCCACCCCCGAGGCATTGTCAGAGCTCTGAATTTGGCCAAGGCATCGCTCCTGGCCCTGGCCCCAGCCCCGTTCCCTCTCCCCGCAGGGTGCCTGCAGCGGGGTGCTCAGAGGCATCGGCAAGCAGAAATTTGGTGCCATCCTCAACGCCGTCGGCTACTACGGCGTGGGCCTGCCACTGGGAACTGTGCCACCAGACCGCTGGCTCTCCTCCCCCGGGGCATTGTCAGAGCTCTGAATTTGGCCAAGGCATCGCTCCTGGCCCTGGCCCCAGCCCCGTTCCCTCTCCCCGCAGGGTGCCTGCAGCGGGGTGCTCAGAGGCATCGGCAAGCAGAAATTTGGTGCCATCCTCAACGCCGTCGGCTACTACGGCGTGGGCCTGCCACTGGGAACTGTGCTGCTCTTCGTGGCCAAGATCGGCGTCATAGGTACTGACCCCCTGGGCAAGCAGCTCTGCGTTGCCCCAACCCCCCCCCGGCCCCACCAATGGCTCAACACAACCCTCTCACCTGCTCTGCCTTCCGACCTGGCTGGGAACTGGGCACACTGGGGTGGACTGGGGTGACCCCTGCAGCTACCAAGAGCCTTTAATGGTACCAGGAAAAAGCAACTGCCACCAAGTATACCAGGCAGCCCCCAGCAAGCGCTCACAGCCGCCCCATCTTGGTGTCCCTGCTGACCTTGGTGATGTCCCCTTTCTTGACGCACTGTCCCAAGATGCCGTCTTGGTTGGGTTTGCTCCAGCCACGGCACTGGACTGACGCTGGCGTGCGCTCCGCAGGGCTGTGGCTCAGCATGCTGGTCTGCGTCTCCATGCTCTGCACCTGCTTCATCATCTTCATCTCCCGCGTGGACTGGAGGAAGGCAGCCGAGGAGGTAACCCACATGCCCGCAGCATCGTGCTCT
>NW_010143799.1:0-524 GCF_000699245.1 Pterocles gutturalis | reverse complement strand
GGCTGGGATCACAGAGGGGTGAGACAGCATCATGGGCTCGACCCCACGGGCCAGCTGTCTTCCAGTGTCCCCAGCAAACCCCAGCACTCCCATGACCATGGCCACATCCCTCCCACATGTGCGTTCAATAGCCTCGAGGTTTCCCTCCGCACCTCGTGCTACCCTTAGCTGGGCACATGAAGCACAAAGCAGACGGGGTGACTGAGGTGTACCCCAACCCCGCAGTCCTGAGCACCACCCTGTGCCCCAACAGCTCCGAGCTTTCCACCGGCATCTCTCATTTTGGGCATCTTTCAGCTCCACAGTGCCATTCCCAGCCTGATGCACCACACGAGAAGCAGAGCGTTGGCTTTGCTCTGGGGGGCTTTCCCACACCGGGCACTGCTGGAGGCTAAACCCAGCACGTTCCCTCTGCAGGCTCAGCGCCGCGCAGGAGTGACCCACCCGATGCCAGAGGAGCCAAACCCAGGCCCTGAAACCTGCTGCAAGGCAGTTACCTCGGGTGTGGGGCCGGCCCCCCAGCC
>NW_010143798.1:95607-130879 GCF_000699245.1 Pterocles gutturalis | reverse complement strand
AGAGATAAGAGCCTGAGGGTCCAAGAGACTGAGACGACCATGAGAAAGGGGTGACCCAGAGGGAGACAACCTGGAGCGAGAGAGAGCACTTCTGGGCAGAGACTCATCTACGTACTGGGTATGATGGCCAATTTGGGTCTCAATCCTAAACCCAAGGTTGAATCCTAGGCTAGTAACTGGGGCTGTGCTTCCTCCCAGCTTCTCCTGCCCCTGCAGACACTGGCACAGCAGAGGAGCTGAAGAGTCCTGGCAGCAACTCTAACCACCAGTATGTTATCAGCCTTCTTCTCAGCACAAATCCAAACACAGCCTCACACCAGCTACTATGAAAAAAGTTAACTCTGTGTCAGCTGAAACCAGGACATCAAATTAACTCCGTTTCTAGTGGAGTAGAGTATAGTTTTGGCTGTTGATTCTGCAACATTCTCTTATCCGTCTTGAGCTTGTATTCTTCTCGACATTTGGAGGTGATAAAGGAGAGGCTCCTAAGAACGGGTGCTCTAGATCTCAGAGCAGAAAGAAGTGAGGTTGTCCTTCTGCCTAGTCCAACGGATGATCTTTGCTCCTCAACAAGTATGGTTTGTATTCAGTGATGGTCTCTTTAGCTTTAAAGCTCTCTCAGGTTAAAATATGTAATGGCTGGCATTAAAAAAAATGGTCATGAATCACAAATACATAAGCTAATGTTTTTCAGCCCTATAAACAAAGAGACATTGTTAAGTTGTCTCACTGAAAAAAGTATGAAGTAAACCTATCTTGGTGTTGAAAGGGAAGAACGATCCCAGTTCACCCATGAAGTTCTTCAGGGTATAGCAGGGCTTTCTGTGATAGTAGCCTGCCCGCACCAGAACCAAGTAGATGACAAGATAGATATGGTTTTATAATTTTGCGATTACAATTCTCTCAAACATCAGACAAAACATTTTCAGGCTACAGGGAATGAAATGAATTTACCAGCTGTATAACAGGATTTTTCTTGATGTAGGACTGAACTATACCCGCAGTCATGCAATTTACTTGTCATAGGCCTATACTACTTTCATTCCTTAAGTTTATATTTTCCTGGGATTGCTTTTACAATGTATGTTTTACTGGAACTGTGTCATTCACTGAGCCCTTACTTTTCAATAGAACACTTGAGAAAGAGGAAAAAAAACCAAAACAACAAAACACCCAACCCCCCAAAAAAACCTAACACACGAGGAAATAACCAAAAACAGGAAGAAGAGAAGCCAAATCAATGCTGAGAAGTAGGGAAAACACACAAGTCACATTTTATGAAAGACAGTCTTTCTTGTGTATTTAGGGTTGCTTTTAATAAAAAAAAAAAAAAGTGGGGCAATTAAGTTGTTTTGGCTGTGTGCTCACAATGTAAAGTAGAACCATAAGCCAGTTGTATCTGAATATTATTTAGTTGCTTTTGCAGTTTACTGAACATATTAGTGGTGTGTTAGTTCACACCAGTTCATAGTACTTTTGAAATCTTTCTTGATCTCGAGTCAGTTTCAGCTGCTGTCTGTGGTGGGCTGGGAGAGAGAGAGGAGTAATGGATTCTAGTGGGGTAAAGCTGGAGTCTGCTTGTTGGCTAGATAACAGCCCAGAAGTTGAGAAGAGCATTTCCAGGTTCATTCTTACCACAGATCAGTGTGACCTGTGTTGTTTGTACAACAAAATTTCTGTTTAGCAACTTGCTTTGCAAAAAAGCCTAATTTAATATTTGGTAGTATAACTAACATGAGTTGCCTTTAGTTTCAGGCAATCTTTCATTTGGTTAATAATTGCATTTAAAAAAAAAAAAAAAAGGTAGATTTTCACAGCCTTCTTGGCCAAAATGTGAATACCAGTAATACCCCAGCCTCTCCCACCTCTTCCGACCTAGGGTCTGTGGAAAGATTTTGAATTAACTTCTGACAGCTCTTGGCTTTGAATTGCTTTTAGATTATAGGCAAATTATGTGGCCTTCTCCCTCTTCAAGCACCATGTTCGAAACATGCCAAGATCACTGTACTGCATTGAAAAGAACTCTTATGATAAAAGCTTGTTAAAGGACATAATAGCAATGTTATGTCACTTCATACCTCTGAATAAGGATTGGTGGTGTTTTCAACTGACTAGTTGATTCCAAACCACTCACTAAATGTGAACTTACATGGCTTTTATTTAAACCCTTCTAAAGATAGCCTGCCTTAACCATGTTTTCTGTTGCAAGGAGACTGATGGTATGGCCTTTGTATGACCTCGTTGTTTAATAAGCTGTGCATTATAATATTATACTTAATTAGTTAATGATACCCTGATCAAGTTAGATAAATGGATTGGAACAATGCTGTATTCAATTAATTTTAATTTTCAGCTATCTAGTATTGCTACTAATGCCTGTAATTCAAGATGTGGTTTTGTTTTTTGACATATTATTAATTTCTACTTAAAACAGGAAGACTATATTTTTCCACACTCAAATACATTTATTATACTGAGCATAATTGCATTTAAGCTTGTTAATTGGTGGCACTGGGTATGTATTTTTTTACATGCAATGCTTGTGTAATCTGTACCCTGCTAGTACCTACAGGTGAGATTTACATCAGCCTTGTGGGTCTGACAGCGTAGGTGTCCTGCATTAACTTCTCCATGAGAATCTAGGAAGCTAACAAGCAACGGACTCAAGAGGATAAAGAGAAAGGAACTCATTATAATTTGATGGGGTTATTGTTCTGTCTATCTTTTGGTGATTTGCTAGACCACAAGAAATCCAGGAAAATTTCACTTCTTTCTGTCTTATCTCTGCGACCACTTTCAAGAGCACCTGGTATTAATCACGTTTCACAAAACCCCAATAAGCTTTTATTGCTCTGGAGCCTCAAATCCCTGCTAGAGACAGAGTCCAGTTAAGAATCCTGGTTCTTTGCTCCTATTTACTTCCATAAAGTTGTGTGTCTTTCTGTTAGAGGCAGTGGAGAAATCTTAATTCCACGTTGTAGAGAATGTCAGTGCGTCAAAATCTGGTTTCTTTTTGGTCTAGAATGAGAATCAAGCACTTTGAAATTATTTTGGCTTGGGATGGTGCGTGACAAGCAACAGGACAAGAAGTGTCCTTAGGCACCAATGTCTTCAGTCTGGCATGAGGTTGGAGCCAAAAAGTCTTTGCTTTGCAACAGAGCACAGGACGTGAAGGCTTGTTGCTGATGGACTGCTGAAGAGCAAAAACCTGAGACAACTCAGGCTCTGCAGAAGCTGCTGAAGCCAGCTGCTGGGCAGGCAGGTGAGCTGGCAGCAAACCCAGTGGGTTTTGAAACTTTCCTGTCGGGCAGTTTTCACTGGAACTCTGCCCAAGGCCTCTTCAAGATATCATTAAAATTATGAAGTTTTTCGGTGAAATGTTTTAATTTTGATACATAGGCATGTTATTCTCCAAGGAATTTTAAAATACAGTATTTTGTCAGATGTGGAAAACTGAAAATTACATGAGTGAACTGTCAACTTGTTACACAGGTGTTACTGTGAAGTACAGTAATTTTCTTACTTATAAATGTAAAAATGGCAGACTTAAGCTACGAGCAATTTCTTTGTGGTATTTGGTCTGATGAGTGGTCTTAGACTCTCAGTAAAGCAATCTTCTCTCCCAATAAAACCTTTATTCAGATTTTTTCACATGATTGCTACCAGGCAATGACAAGGAGTAAGTGGGAGGGACTCATAAGAAGAGACCCATTTGTACCATCTGTTTCAGAAGTGTAAGCTGCGGTGATACTGTAAAGGGGAAAGCCAAACACTTATGATTGAAATGGTGGTCAGTGGCTACTTTACATTTCTGTTAAAATTGTTTTTCTCTTTATCCTAGTTCTGGGAGTAACAAATATTTTATGTAGTTAAAGAAACTATACCTTTACTAGATTTTGCATTGCCTCAATGGCTGAAATGGTGGTTTAACTCCGTATATAGTGCAACTTATGTGGAGAACTATAGTGGGCTATTTAAAATGTTTTTATTTATAGCTGTGAAGGATCTCCAATTCCTGGTAATATCAATTGGTACTGTGCTTGAACAATACTATTTTTATATTGATATGCTGTGATATATCAGCATAAGATCTAGGAACATCAGAATGCTCCGAAGTGTCCAAAAAGTCTATTGACAACCAGCAAGTTTTCAGTTTGCAAAATAACGTTACCACACATAATCCAGTTAGTTTTCCTGATGTTATAAACTTTTGCAAATTTTAAGGACTGTATGTTCCATTATGGTTAAGGTAGAGATCATGTGGTTTTTATTTGTTTTCTGTATTCCGGAGCATTTGCTGTAGTCCTAGGAAATGCTGTCACAAATCGTGCTTGAACCATGACCCTGTTCTCAGTTCTTGAGATGTATGGTCTGTGGTCTATTCACAGCACTTCTGTTATAACTGTGTAAAGTATCTTAGTGTCTTCTAAACTCTTCAGTGTAGAAAGATGAGGTTGTACACAAAAGTGCAGTTAGCAAAGTCTAATAACTGTACTATGGAGTTTCCATTGTGAAAAAGGGTGGGTTTAGCTGTTTTGGCATCATACAGAATATTAAAACATACAAATAATATAAATGTAGCACTGTATTTCAAGTATAAGTTAATTTGAGCCTCTGGTCCTTATTGAAGATATTGTGAAGTATTTGAGTGTTGGACCAATTATTCTCTCTCTATTAATATAAAATTTTATTAAAATGTCAGAGCTTATTCTAATACATAAAGTGTTAATTTTTGAAGAAAAAAGACTTCCTAGATTCATATGTGAGGAATTAATTTCTACTTGTTGAACAGATGAGTGTTGTGATTATTGAAGCTGGTCTATTAGTTGTTCTTCATAGGTTAATACTGCAGTTAATTACAGCTCTCATTCCCAAGGGAACTTTTCATTTTCATGAATCTAGATTTAATTTGCAAATGTAGTAATGGTAAAACATTGCCTGGGCCAGAGACCAGTCAAATATGGATAAGAAACACTGTCTTTAAGTGACAGTTGATTTTTTAAAAATTGCTTTTCATTAGGGTAAAAAAATAATTTTCCCTGGTTTTACTTCTGCTGAAGACATGATTTGACTAAACTTTAATGTGCCTGAGTCTCCTTTACGTCACATCAATTTAATTTTAATAGTTCTTGTGAAGCATCCTGTGAAGTTGGATGCCACAGTGGCTCCAAGGTAGTTGAACTTTTCATCATGGAGTACCTGAACTTGCTCCTTGTAGCAAGCCCCTTTCTGTCTTCCTCCTTTCCCCTAAATGATTGCACCAGGACTGGGAACTGGATGAGAAATTCTGCCATTGCCCTGTTATTTGAGCACAACTTGAAAGGTGTTGGGGGAAAAGGTATAATGTGAATTGGATCTGCCTGACACAGAGTTTTGGACTAGTGCATGGAGGTTAGGAGGTAAAATGTTGTGCCAATGTAGAATGTTACTTGTAAACATTTTGAACACACATTACCAAACAGCTTATTACTATTTTATGTGCAGCTTCACTTAGATAATTTACACCTCTGACTCTAGTTCTTTAGATATTTGCAAAGAATGTCATAATTTTGACAGGGCCTGTCACACACTTGACAGTCAACATTTTTTTTTTCTTTACAAGAAATGTGGCAAAACCTGAAGGAAAAGTCACTAATGACAAGTGCTATTTATTTTAATAATAATAAAGTCTGATACAACAACAAAACATCTGTTTACAATTATTTTTAAAATTTTTATCTCATCCGCTTTAAGCAATGAGTAGAAAATGTAATGAAGAAGATTCTTCTAAGGAAAAAAACCAAACCAACAATGCACAATCTAAACACCACCAAAAACCAGATATTGAAGACATTGAGGGGTACTCAGAACATTTTTATTGATGTATTTAGCAACTCAGTCCTGTATGTTTTTTATATGTAGGGAAGTCTGGAAATGTGAATCAGATGTTGAGTCCTACATAGTCTTGAAGAGTGATGAAATGGTTGGGAGAGCCTGCAGACATCAATGTTACCCACCAACAGACATAGCGTTCTTGCGGCAGCGCTCTATAGGCTTTTTGTGCCAACTCAGTCCTCAGAAACCCAGACGTTATTAAGAGTTGATGGCAATTGGGTAACTTTAGAAGCTGGGACTGAAGAGTAAAGACAAATATCCTCATACAGACCTAATGACAGTGTTTTATGAAACTATCTGTAGTTAGTCTCCAGTCGTGAAGCAGTAATGGTTTCCACAGTGCATCACCTCTGGGATGACTTGGACAAATCCAATCTCTTTTGCCTGTAAAAAGGTACAGCAGGGTTTATGTGGTCATTCTGGTTGTGGGAAGAGCAGCTATAAGTCTACAATTTTGTTTTTTCTCTTGGTAGTGTTTGTCCTTATCATGAGAAGTTTAGTTTGGTTGCACCTAAGTGCTAAGTAAATCTCTAAGTAATCATTAAGAAGGACAAAGAATGCAATAGTACTGATACTGATTTTTTTTTTAATGTTATTCCCTTACTAATTGAAGCACTTCACTGTCTTGATAGGAAAGAAATGGAGTAATTGGTTATTTTTGTAGCCCTTATTACATACAGTTTGAGACTAAAATGTCTCAAATCTATGTGGCTTGAATAGTATGATTTCTTGAAAGTAAAAGAGCCCCTGGACTCATGCTTATCTTTACTTTTCTCTTGCTTTCCAAATATTTAATTGCCTTATTTGACTCTATATACAGTGCCTGCATTACAACACCTGACCTTGCCAACTATAGGCTGTTTTTATTACAATGCATGCTGGATTACTCTAATTAAAATAAAACTTTGCATTTTGTATTGTCATTTTTTTCTTTCATACTTTGGCAGTAAAAAATATCCTTGTTAGAAATGCAAGGCATTCTCTTCACAATCTCATTAAATAAGCAAAGTAGGTCACTCAGCATATTTCTATGAAGTTAATATAGAAACTACACAGTCAACATATTTTAAAGCTGTGTAGCTCAACCCTTGTTCCTACAAGCAATGACCTTATATCAAAACTGTCACTTCAAGGTTTTGATGAAATCTGACATATTGTAGCTGTAACACATCAGGAAGCAATGGGATGGGCTGAGGAGAATTGCTTCATAGGCTGGTAACAAACTGAAATGTGAACTGAGGTAAAGATATATTTGTCAGTCAGCAGCATAGGTTTAAAAAACAAAACAAAAAAACCCACAGAGAAAAACACCTTTTGTAGATGCTTCCTTTTTTGTGAACAATTAAGATTACAGTGCTGCTTTTGCTCTTAATCTAAGAGGGAAAAGAAGAATCCCAAAAGAATAAAAAAAAAAATCCCACAACTAGTAATGCATTAATTACAAAAACAGTCATAAAAATAATCATTCTGGTTCTCTGGAGGAACACTTACATCTAGATGAGCCTTCCTGCCATGGACAAAAAAGAATGCCTAACAATTAAGCCAAAGCTAATGTTACAGATGTGTCCCATTTTGTTTTAATTGCAAGAATTTCACCATGTAAAGCCAGTTTATCTTTGATGTTAAGAGATTTCCATTATGATATCAACTTCTGCAAGATATGAATAGCAAAAAGCACCTAGAACTGAAAATGCCTAGTTAATTGTACAGCAAATTATTTTGATTACTATGCAAAATCTGGAGTTGGAGTGGCAGTCCATAAACAAAAGATGGTTTAAAATTCAGACTAATGTAAAAGTAAACTGTGGTTGGTTATGAACTAGATTCATGTTAGTTTGTGAGAGGATAATGAGTCTTCTGAATCCAAAATCTTCTAAATAGAGAAATTCCAGTACCAGATGATAGTTGTACTGACTGCATTTAAGATTATGCCAATAGTCTCCCATTATTTTGCATAAAAATGGGGAGCACTAGCATGCTAGCAGATCTGCGTTGTTAAAGGGCTTTGGTCTTACTGTTCATCTAGAAGGTATTGGTCAAGAGGTGATGAGAATGCAAGTAAAAAGCAGATGAGAACATGAGGCATTTATGGTTTGCATCAGCTCCCTGTTCAGGTGGCCATTGGGCAGTGCCACTTGCTTAAGTGCAGCAAACATCATCAGCACCTTGGGCGTTCCAAGGCAACGTATGGTACTGTTTGAAAGCAGAGTGAGGTCTGTTATATGTAATGTGGCTTCCAGACATGTATATATATTTTTTTGAGCTCCTAAAAATATATTGAACCTGAGAATTGTATTTCCCCACCCTCCTTCTGGAAAGGTGTTAATATCTGAATTTCATAAATACACCTGGGATCTGATCAGCATTTTGATGCTATCCTTTAAGTGGCTTTTCTTGTATTGGAAGATGACAATACTGGGCTTCCCTATAAGTCATACCTGTAGAATGGAAAGTGTCCCTTTATCTATTCCATTTTCCTACTGCTTCCCCAGCTCTGGTGGCCCTACCTGAAAAAGGTAAAAGTGTTATGTGAGTTGTCCATGTCCTCCTTTGTCTCACTTGCATCAGGATTTAGTACTTTAGCTTAAGGCTTGTACCAGACTGAAGCTTCTCAGTACTGCCTGGAGGAACACAAGTCAGAGTTGCATAGGTTACATGGTTGTTGGTATAGTGGTAGCATGGTGCCTTGACTTCATGCAGCAATACGTTCTTTCAAAGAAAAAGATAAAATAATTGAAATGTCTTTGTTTATATGCTGCCTAAAGAAAAAAATTATTCTTAATGTATGTGTCTTGAAATTATGGCCATATAATTACTTTCAGTGATCCTATAGTGAGGTTTATGAGACAATCACCCTTTAGGTTTGGTATGAAGTAGGTTGATTAATTTGACTGTCTTCATGATGCATTCTTCCTTTGATGGGAAGCTATGGGAACAAATTTTGATCATAGAAGTCTATTAGCAATTATTTTGAGAATCCTTTTGTTACTTGTATTTTTGTTAAAATTTGTCTGTAGTTCAATGAAGTGATAACCACTTTATTTTCTTAAAGCTGTGTGACATTTTTAATATTTTAGCTCAAAAAAAAATCTGTAAAATGGCAAATTAATCATACATACATCTGTAATAATCTTATTCACAGAAGCAGCGTGCAGCATTTCAATGTGACCTTTTTAAAGCACAATTACTGGTATGTTTTGCAGGGATATTTTTTTCCAGAATTCTGATCTTGTTCTAAGCAGACAGATACAATCTAGATGGGAAATAGCAAGCAGATATGGATAATGTTAGATTATTTATCTGCTTATCTTTAAGTTTTAACTGGAGAAAAGGAAGGGAAGAAAGAACACGAGCACACGCACTTTAAAAAAAAACTGTCAGAGAGCTATTATACCTTAACTCCTGCATTATACCATAATCTCCCTGCAATTTTCCAAAGAGTAGTGGAGAGAAGATTTATAAATCTGCCATAGTCAAAGTTAATGCTATTGATAAAGTGTAGGTGTTCTTGTTCAAATATAATATTTATGGAGAGACCCTGAATATAAATGACTTTGCTTAACCTTGAAAATAGATTTTATTGAATGCCCAAAGAAGGGTGTATATATAGAGAAGATATACCTAATCTACAAAAACCTGACATTTAAAGTATGACGATGCTCCATTGCTTGATGTGATGAAAAACTTAAAGGTAGTCAGGAAGTGTAAGGATTTTCTACAGCTATAAGCATGCTTTTGTTCCAAGGTGGTGTCTGCACTGTGTCACACATAGGTAACATATACATAGGGAGAGGGCCTAAAATATTTGATTCTATCATAAGACTGTTTCTACATAAAAGAAGAATGCTTACTAGGTGACCACTTTGTTTTTGTTATATATATATATACATAATTGTGTAATCCAGTCAAGTGAGTTTGAATTACTTCCTCTTCCCAGATCCACTGCTAACTAGGAAGTGATTTTCCACCCTCCTATCTCCAAAACAAATAACTACAGAAGGATACATTTAACCAGACAGTTATGAGAACAGGTTCTGTTTGTGTCCAATTATTCTGAATAGGAGTACTTGAGATGTAGGCTTTATTCATCACCATTTTTTCCCTGCCCAGTAATGCTACTTTGTGCGTTGTAATATCTTTCTAGGATTCAAAATACCAAGGGTTTTAAATGGCCAAGGCTAAGGTCCTGAGAAAATAATGGTACATGCAGTAACTAAAGTTCTGGTGTGTAGAATAAAGAAAATTTCATGGTGTTTAAAGCTGTATGTGAGATAATATTATGTACTATGAACACTAAAAGATGGTTATATAAATATTAAGAATTATTTTATGGTTTGGATTGCTCTTAAATTGTCTACTACTTCTGTCAAATCACCCCCTTGATAATTGGAGTGACTTCTGGGCAAAGCCTATTTGAAGATAGGGTGTTTGTTCCAGCCAATACAACATGTGAGTGTGTTCAGAACACTCAAATCTTCCAGCATGCAGCTTTAAAACTCTACACAGACCAAATTTCTTCTCTTCAGCCTGTTATAGCTTTTCTTATTTAATAATACTGTTTAATAAGACCTGGTTCTGATCTTACTTATAAAATCTTAGATAACTTGTTTATGGAGCAATTACTCTAGTGAAAGCCAAAGTAAATAAAGTAAAACTCAGGGCTACGGACTTGAGCTGCATGCAGAAATTATCAGGTCCTCGGCGGTTCTCAATCCGGTTTACTATGGATATAATGTTGTGAGGTATGTCAAGTTTTCTGCGTTCTCTAAAAGCAGCTGAGGCAGACTCCAATTACCTGGGAATTACTATTTTTAAGGTAGTCTTCGTGAGCTTTTCTGTACTGTGCTGGTGCCACTGTTGAATTATGTGTTAATCAACTTACTAAATAATGAAATATTGTTATATGGTTAATGACAGAGATGTAACTCATTCCAAGCACCTTTCTCAAAGAGCTTCAGCACTATGCCTGTGGATACAGCTGAGACGTACAGGTATGCTGAGGCAGGTAAGGATTTTAGGCATTGAATAGGCTGGTTCAATAGATGAAAGTTTAAACAGTTCAACAGTGTGCACTTTGACTTTACCTAGAATGGAAGTTGGATGGTAATAAAACAAGTAGGTTCTGTCTGAATGTGGTCTTTAGTCTCATTGTGAAAAGAGAAGAAAATTAAAATAGCTATTAAAACAGTATATAGGGGGAAACATCAAGAAATCTGTTTCGTAGGCATAGGAAGATGTGTTTCAAGAGTTGCTAATAAGACTCCTGCAAAATTTCAAAATGGATCACAAGATGCAATTTCTGAATGGATCATGTAGGGTCCCTTTCCAGCAGCCCTAATAAATATTTCTGCTGTTATTGTTTACTCTAATAACCCTGAGTCACAGCTGTTTCCATCTGAAATCTAATTTAGACAGCTTAGCCTCTTCCAGTGGAATAGTTGTAGTGAGAGATCTCTAGAGAGCTCTATTGCCTGCACATACCATCTCAGCACTTGAACTGTTTGCCTGACCAAGATGGTTGTAATCAAATCTGTGCAGATAAAAGAACATCTTTCATAGATGAGTCTTGAGGCAGAAACTTTTTTTTTAATGCATTGCTGTGAAAATTCTGTTATGTCCTAGAAATACATGGTATTGTCTGCCTTGGTGAAGTGCCCTTCGTCTCCTGCTGATTTTGCTCAGTTTGTGTTGCTCATTACTTTACAGATTATTGTACAGAGCTGACTTTCCGGTAGGGTGTGGCTAGATTTTTATTGCAGTATGATGAATGACAGCAAGACCAAGCAGAGCTGTTAGACGCAATAGTATTCTCCACTAGTTTGCTGGTCCAGAGCACGCAGTCCAACAACCTGTGCTGCATTTGATCAGGCTACACTAGAAGTTCAAACCTACCGTAAACTCCTGTGCTTAGCATTTCTGATGATCCCCATTGATTGCACTTAGACACAGTTGTTCTGAGAATTCTTTTCTTAGTATGATTTATTACTTGACTTTCTGTGAGATATTTTAAGAGCCTTATGGTATTGGAGTAGTCTCTATTTATCATTTGTCAGGTCTATATGGATACATACTGGATCTCAGATGTGTGCCTGAGATTGAATGGCACTACCTCTGCGAGGATGCAAGAGCTATGTGAAATTCTAGCAAATTGTTTGCTAATTTAATTCAGATGGAATTTCAATAGTTTAAAGTCTTGAATATCCATAATAAATAGGCTATAATAAATTTGAGAAGTTTGTTTTCTGAAATGAATTCTTAAAAAAAAACCCAAAACCCAAACAAAACAAAAACAACCAAAAAAACCACCCAAACACTACATCCATAGTCTGAACTAAGCAAGGTATTAGTGACCACTTCTTCCTTCTGAAGAAGTCATAAGGGACAGTCTGTTCAGTCTTTTTTTTTTTTTCCTCTCTGAGTACTATTCTTCTGCAGCTGGCTGATCTCTTCTGTAAGATTTTTTTAATTGAGAGTTAAGAAGGTCTTATGGCAGTAATTATTCAGGGGACAACCTCTGACTTGATGCTCAGCCTGGTAAATTAGCTTTTTTTTTTTCTTTTCTTGCTTAAATCAGAGGGTTTTCAGACTCTTCAGGTTTCAAAGAGCTGTAACATCCCCAGATAGTTTATATTTCTGGTGCAAATGTAACAGAGCTAACTTACTTGTTAGAATTGTGATGCTTCTCCAAGGATGTTTCAAGAAAAAACAGGTGATGACATCATATCAGTGTTACTAGACTAAACACGATGTAATAGTTGTCTTAAGGTTGAGCTGATTACACTTCTAATTGTGAAAAAGGTTAGAAAACAACATCACAGTTTTAAGACTCTGGGTATGACACAGTTCTTGGATGACTCTGCCATCAAAATCAATGTTTTTAATCAACTTGGATACATTGCTAGTTGGAAGAAAAAGTGGCACCCGCAGAAAGGGGGGCACCAGCGTTAAAGAGGGGACTGGATGGACTTTACTAGGTGCTCCCCCTATTCTAGCTATATGCAAGGGGAAGCAGAAGGGAATGACCATGCACCAGGTTGAAGTGTAGTGAGGTACCCTAAAAGCCCAAGTTGCAAACTGGTGTGGTGGAGGCATCTGTTCTGCTCCTCTGTCCCAGCTCCAGGGAGAGCAGCTTTTAGGAGAAGCCTCGAGGGAGCAGCTGGAGATGGTATCAACTTGCTCAATTGGTTTCACTGCAGGGATATCAACGCCAGGCTTTGCTACTGCTTAAATTCAGCTGCCTTGAGCAGTCAGTTGTAGACTCACACCAATCCTGCTTTTGCTAGACAAAGTCCCAGTGTTGTTATATTCCTTGTCTTCCAAGGGAGAGAAATCTAAGAAGAACGTACTGTAAAGTGAAGTTTATTGGGGAAGGGAATAACTTTAAAACATCTTAGAAAGGTGGGTTAGCTGTAGGTGCTGAGGGATGCACTAAAGATAAGACAATGAAGAGAACATGGAAGTTCCATACTAATAAATAGCGAATTTAGTGTTAGCAATATTAGACAGGCTTAGCACTTTTTTTAAAAGAATTTTAACTAAAGAAAGGAGCTGTTTCTTGTAGAAGAGTTTAATAAAAACAAAAATATTTGTTCTGAGTTTTGAAAAATTGGGAAAAAAATCTTTTTTTTTTTTCCCCTTTAGGATTTAACAGTACATAGTTTGCTTAAAAATGAAACTTCAAAAATTACCATGAACCTTTTTTATTTTTTCTTTAGCTAAGAAAATTAATTTAGCTGAGTAACAGTTATAGGATACCGGGGTATTATTGCCTAATCATTAATTTCTCCTGGACTCTGTTTAATACAACTGCTGCAGAATGTTTAATAAATCATTAAAAAACTTGGATTTAACTGAAAAATAAAATATTTAAAGCTGTAACTGCAATCTATTCCCCCACTCCCTACCCCCAAAACCCTCTTCACTTATTAAAGCTTAAGTGAATTAAAGCACAATAAAATGATAAATGTGGGAATCTACAGCTCTTTTAAAAATTTATGAAGTGAATAAATACATATAACTGAATTCCTAAATCTAGTCTGTTCATGGTCCATACTTGCAGATACCACACCATTGTATTTCATGAAGTGCTTATTATCTCCAGTGTTCACACCCTGATTGTCTGGTTTAGAATTGAGATATTCTTGTTCTTGTGTTTGTTGTTGGTGGGTGTGTGGGTGGTTTTTTTGTTTGTTTGTTTGGTTGGTTTTTTTTGTTTTTTTGCACAAAGCTTCAGAAAGACCTCTGTCACCATCAGATTTAATAGTTACTTCGTTAGTGTTTTGCAGCTGTGATTCCTGCCCTGGCCAACAGTCAGGGCACAAAATGATTGACTGCACAGCAGGCTTGACACAGTGGTACTCCGAGGTATTTGAATGAGGAGTATCACTAACCCACAAGTACTTTGTGTGAACATCAAAACCTGGTGGCATGGGAACACTAAAGGAAGAGCAGAAGAAACTTTCAGCTGGTATAAAATAAAATAGTTAACTCTCATCTCCTGCCCTGTGTTTTGTGGACTGGAGAGATGCTGAGTCTGGAATCTTTGTTTACATGAATGGAATAATTCAAGAAAATTAAGGCTCAGATGAATACCTTATTAGGTTAAACAGATTCCTTTTCAAGGATTAAAGGGGAAGGAGAAAGATAATGAGAATAATTTGATCTCCTAGGAAAATGTTTAACTTTTTCTGGTTTTCTTAGTGTCATTTAAATATATATATCTGTATCTACTAAGTGTCAAATCTAAAACTAGATGGTTAGCAATATAGTTCCTGGCTCCTTTTGCTGTCCCTCAATCCAGGAATAGGGTCATGCCCAGTGTGCCAGAGCCAATGAGCAGAAAGAGTTGAGATCCACTTCCTAACCTCTAAAGCAGTTCTGTACAGAAAGGTATGCTAGGCAATGATGTGCAAAGGCTAGCACATCTCTAGAGAAGCTGCAGGCTTTTACAGAGGTTACAACAAAGAAGTTGCTGTGCAATACTTGCTCCTTGGTCAACTTTTAGGTACATAACTGGTGTACTCTTGAGCATGTTCTGATTAGTGATGAGTTCATTATACAAGGACGGTCCTACATCAACATGTAAGGATCTTATGTAAAAAGCCTTGTGATATGCTTTACATCTTGAATACTGGGTCGAACAGAGGAAAAGGTAAATCACAACTGATATTTTCTGTTTCCTTGTACAGAGGTTAGAAAACAGCACTTGTAGATGTTTTTAGCCATTATTAATCTATGCCATTGTAACCTTCATAATTTTCTCCCTTCAAAGTGTGGAGGACACTGAAAAAACAGCCTAAGGAGGTTTGAAAATTGGGACTTGGCATTTAAAGCCTAGTCAGCTTGCATTGCTTTGTGTAGTAATTGCTAGTTAATGTAATAGCAAAACCATTACGGTGACAAAATCTTAGAGCATATTTTTCTTTTGATGTGTAAATTAAGACTGTCAGAAAGCAGCCCCAATATTAAATAGGATCCCTCATCCATTCTGGTTTGAAAACACTTCGCTTAATTGCCGGCAGCATGTACATACTCTTTTGCTTGTGTCTGCCATATTGTATCATATTTCATGCAGACCAAAGCAGAAAGACGTAGAAGGGCTGTGAAATGTTTGAGAGGTCTTCTGCCTTGAACAAGTTATCCACTTGCTAATGTTTTTGTAGCAAACTATGCAAAGTTCAAGCTGCTTAAGCCTGAGTATTTTGGCACCTGTTTTGTTGGGGAAAAAAAAAAAAAAAAACCACCACCAAGTAAGAGGGCAAGATTAAAGAACTTCAGGAAAGATAGTGTGTTCCCAGGGAATCAGAGACTTTTTGAGATAAGCTGCTAGCCTATTTGTAGAAATCACAGAAGCTTCAATAAAGCAAGCATCTGTGTTTTCCATTCTGTAAGTCTTAATTGTTTTTATTATGGTATAGACATCAAAATACAATTCTCCAAATTATTTTTAGCTACCACATAAAAAAGCTGAAGCAAACTTTCCCATATTGCTTTCTTTCTTTAGCAGAATTCTCCATAGGTGTGTTTCTTCTACCAAAGATCTCAAACAGTTTTGTGAATTACCAAGACAAAGTCAATGTGATATTTCTTTATGGAAGAGTGAAACATTAATGACTCTGTCGCTGTTCCCCCTCATGTGTTTGGTTTAACATCTTTGTGCTCTTACTTCCTCTACTACTTCTGTTTCTGCCAAACTTTAATAATCATGGTTCAGTAGTAGTGAATCTGATGTAGGTGGTTCATATGTAAATTGTGTATCTTATCTTTAGGATATCGTGAGGAATGTGGAATGACCCGTTTCAGTGTCACTCATCTCTTGTTCTGTCATATTTGTTTGTTGTCTTTTTTTTTATTCTAGCTGAATAGAGGTTGCAAACTAGTTATGGGGAGGTTTCCATAGGCTTATATAGTCTTATTAATAGAGTAATGACATGGAGGAAATAATCCATTAAATAGCTAATATGTGATGTCACATTAAACAAGTTACTTCACTTGGGGTTAGAAAAGAAGATAGGAATTGCTGCTCATCCTTCTCCCACAGCACATCTGTACTTTGCCACTCTGCTGGAGGTTGTGTTAGATGAGACACAAGACCTGTGCATTGACCCAGAGAGCGTCTAGTTCACAGTGAGACCTGGGAGATGCTGCGTAAAAGGATGTCTGCAACTGTAGTATGACAACTTTAAGGCCACTCTTTAGACGTAGTGTGCCATGCCACAAATATGTCCTCTTCCTTCATCTCAAAAGTTCAAGGTGCAAAACTATTTTTCCTTTGATGGTTTCATTACAGTGGGCTGCGCTGTTGTTTCCTCTGCCCTGCCTTAAGGGTGAATGGCTGATCTGTCATCACTGTGCTGCTTAATGTTGAAGAATATTTCTAGTGACTCTTTGATCAATATATGTAAGGTAATCACTGTAAGGCAATTAGGAAAAAAAGGGCCCCTTTGAAGTTGCTGACACAAAAAAGAATTCTTCCTTGGAGGCTGCTTTCTTAATATTTGCTCTGTTCAGTAGAGGAACTTAAACTTTGAATAATAATTATTATGCTAATAGAATTGTATTCAGAAGGCTATTTCTCCTCCTACTTGCAAATTAAGAGGTTATTCATGACCTGGTCTGTACTTTAGAGATGCAAGAAAATGTAGAATCAATTTATTTATTTGATGTTAAAAAGTAAATGAAAGTAGCCGTAAACTTCCAGTAAACCTGCAATTGTGTAGGTTGTAAATTAAACTATTGAAGTGTAAATTTAAGCACTTAGTTAATTCCTTGAAAGATCAAGAGGGGAACCTCAGAAATATTCATGACAAGCATGAAAGAGAAACTTTTCAGCAATACTTTTTTTTTTTTTTCCTCCCTTACTTGGTTTAGGAGTAGAAAAATATGACAGAGTTTGAAGAACCATAATGAAATTAAATCTAAAAAAGAATTTCATAGTGTAAAAACTTGAGTTTGATTCTTAGACTGTCTGACACTTTAGAAGGGGAACCTAAAGCCTTCCCTATAAAGATGGAGAAAGATGGGTTGTTTCCAATATTGCTCTTTGGTGCTTTGACCCCTGACTAAGGATGGCGGGTAGGTACCTCCCTGCCCTGGCAGTAGTAACCTGGGACAGTGGGTAGGTACCGATAGCCTTTTAGTCACAAATTCAACAATAGCCTTTTTTTTTTTTTCCTTCCTAAAAGGGAGAAAGATGGAATGAAAGTTGATTGTTCTCATTTTGGAGATTATTTTATTTTTTTATATAACAGTAATTAAAGCATTCACCAAGGATATGGGAGACTGTGGATCAGTCTCTTTTTCTGCTTTACTAGGTAAACTGGGTTTCAGTGCTCAAGAATCTATTCTGGTAAAAAAAGTGCCTTATACTGTTTAAGATGACTGTTAGGTGACTCAGTACTGCTGAATTTAAGGCTTGTTCCAAACAATGTGGAATAATCTGGTGCAAAAATCGTTCCTTCCAGCCTGATGAGCTAAGCAAAGCAAACCATTTACTTCATAATGTTGATTTTTTCCCTTTTTCTTTTCTAAACACTCAGAACCTTTATCTTACCCAAGAAACTCAGTATAATAGGAGTTGATTGCAAAGAAAAGTCTCGATTCAGCCAGAAGAGCGAATGAGAGCACTTGAAGTGATTACACTGACTTGCGTTCATTTCTTCTGATACTCTAGTAGATTAATTTGGCGTGTTTTTATTTTCTGTTTTCTTAGCAGCTTTCTCAACAAAGTGATTAAATGTGATACAGGATAGGAATTAAGATGCAGCTACTTTTCAGCTTTGAACTCTGTAGAAAGACCTCCCAACAAATGACCACCATTTAAAAGGATTTAGGAAATATCCAGGAGGCTGTGCTACTGTCTGCTACAGCCTGTGCTGACAGCACCCTACATGGTGTGAATTTGCTCTCTTTTAACAACTTACCTGACTGACCTATAGTCAATCTACCTTACTGACTATAGCTTCATTATCCCCACAGCTGTACTTTATGTCATTGTGCCAAGTTCGGTCTCAGCAATACTTATTTCTCAGCTCTTCACCCTGAACACAAGCCTTTGTGTTCCCTTTCAGGGACTGGAGGGGTAACAGCATTCCTCTGGCCACAGACATGCTTGGCCACAAAATCTGTACTTGACTCAGCATTTTGCAAAGTCTACTGGTAGTTCTGCAAACAAGAAGCAAAGCTTCTCCCCCCCCCCCCAAAATTAAACAGACAAAACCCCCTAAAACAGTTTCACCCCTCCGCACCCATACTGCTATTTATAAGCTATCTAGTTCCGAATATTTAGCAACTGTGACAATGTCTTGGTTTTTAGATCCTGTTCTATCATGTCTGTTGTTTGAATCAATCTTGACAGTCCTTCTTGGCCAGAGTACCTTACCAGAGCTTAGTCTGTTTAGCACCATATTTTCTAGGCCAATCTGATGCGAATTGTTAAACTAATACATCATGGGAAAGAGCTGTCACTTTTATGATGTATTAATGTTACATGTCATGAAGGTGAAATGCAAGGTAAGAAAATGTATTACACAATGTATGGTGCTCTCTATGGAATAAAATATCTGGAGGGGCAGATACACGATAATGATTTAAAAAATAACCGAACCAACCAAACACCACCACTGCCTTCCACCCCTCCTCCCCCAAACTGCCAAACCAGACAACTCTCTAACTATTGTGAATTGTTCTTCGGTGCCAGCTAGGCTGATTTTACTTTACGAGTTCTATAGTTTTTGTGGAATACAGTATTACTATATTTGAATGTTGTAAGTAAAAAAAAAAAAAAGAGATTTTATTGTATTAGGGTGGTTTTTTTAAACACATAAAAAAATTTTTTTTCCTGCTGGATTTTAGCCAGGGTACGACTGGATAGGCAAACAGCTTGATGGGGTTCTGCCTATTAGTACATCTATTATTTTACTGTGGGAGAGAACCTTCTGCATTCTGGTTTTCCCTTGCAGCCAACATCTTCGTTATCCAAACCCAGAAGAAACAGAGAGTTTCCATTCCCATGTGTTTCTTGCAGAGGGCTCTGTGGTCCCTTTACTTAACTCATATCAAAGCTCGCCTGCGAGATGAGAGAGAAGCCAGAACCACTGTCAGTATCTTCCTAGAGGTCTGCAGAGACCATTATGGACATGGTGAATGAAGGACTGGGAAATCTATGTCTCAGGCTTTTTGTTGCTCTTGACTGGGTCATGCCTGTGTTTTGTGCTCCTGTTTCCTGCAATGAGGAGGAGAAACTTTTAGTGCCAAACGTTCTGGAATAACGTAAGGTTGATTGTTGGTGCTCATTGGGGAACATGCAGCTGGTGTGAAGGATTTTGCTCAGCCCTGTGCTTTTGCAGATTTTATTTAATGTCAATTAAAGACACATGACTGTAAGGTTTGGATTTCCAGAACACTACTAGGCTTTGGGGTTCAAGTGCTCCTCCTCTCATCCCTGCAATTTTCTTTGCTGTTTTCTGAAGCGTGTGAAGCAATAATGTTTGGAAAGTTGTATATGCATTGTGTGGTGGTTGGTGGTAGTGAGCATTAAATGGGGAACTCTGTTCCCGAGATCTTGAAAGTGTTTTAGAAGCTTGGGGAGTGGGGTTTGGGTTTGTTTTGTTTTTCCTATATATTTATGATAGAAAAAGTCAGTCTTTCTTGCCGTGGATGAAATCCACCTGCTGGGAGGGCTGTATCAGGATCTTGGATATTTTTTTTGTGCATTCTGACAAAAGTTGCAGCAATTTTGTTTCTGTATGGCCTGTAGAGGATTGTATGCCTCGCCATTGTGATTTTTCTGTTGACACTCTTCCAGCACTGTACTGCAGAATATACTGGTGTAAAGTCTGGTTGAAGTTTGGAGGAAAAAAAAAATCATTCTGATTTGTCTTAATAGTTTGATGTTTCCTCTATACCTAGTAGTTACTGTGACGTCGTCCTCATAGTACAACTAGTCACTAGACATACGTGTGATTTTAAGCATTGTATTCAACAATGTTTCTGGCAGCTCTTACGCCACTCATCTTCTTTATCCCTTGTACGGTAAAGGGATGTAGGAGCTTACTGTACATCTTGCAAATCTGTGCTTTAATCTAGATAGTTACACCTGGCATAACTAACCCTGTAACTGTTGAAAAACATATAGTCTTTTGTCTGCTCAGACCTGTGAAAGCGGAGAACAGTCTTTAACCACAACCAAGCTGTTGGGACAGTGGATGGTGGCCATTACCGTACGCGCATGCTAACACGCATAAAGAAATGCACAGGATTGCAAGTGTGCAATTTAGGGAAGAGGTTTGAGGGAAGATGAGCCTATGCTAATAGGATAACTTAAAATTACTATTGTTTTGTAAAACAAAGAATCCTATTAGTATCAAGCAATGAAGCAAAGCTTATATACAATGAAAACATTTAGAAATTTATAATTGTTAGAAATTATTTTACTGTGTTATTTGCAATGGTCTCTCCTCTAGTTTTATAAAGACAGACTGATAGTTACTCACAAAGGAAGAAAAGAAAAAAGTAAAAATATATAATTGTGCTTGTTAGAAGAAATAGTCAAACTGATTAGTGTGGGAGGAATTAATTATAAAATCTACCCACGCACTCTTTTTTAAAAATTTTTTTACTATTCAATTATGCATCAGTAAATGTTATCATGCAATCGCTGGCAAGGTGCTAATTAGTATTTATGAACTGCTGCTTTTTATGTCTGACCTTTTGATAATTTCCATTTGTGTAGATGGTTTTAGGTATACAGTAATCTTGAAGAACCCTCTCGCCACCCACACCATTCTGAATTTTGGATACACTGTTGCAGTAGCAATGATCTCCTTTTATTTTTGCTAATAAAACCATAAGCTTTAGTGCACAGGAAGGTGCTCGTATAAATCATTTAATTAAAATAAAACAGTTCTTAAAGTTAGGTAAAGAAGCGTATGTAAATGAGTGATCAGTGAAAAGGCAGTAAACAGGTGCCTTTTAAGGCTCTTAACTGGTGCCTAAATTAGATTTAGATGTCTGTTTAACCAGACACAGAGATTTTATTTTTCAATTATTTATGAATCCTTGACCATAGCGGAGGTCACTGGTATTATCTTTACTAGCTAATTATACCCACCAGTTTGACTTCATTCTGAAAATAACTATTTTTTCCCCTTCTGAACCAGAAATCTAGGATTCCTAATCTCCCACGCAATGATTTTGTAAATGTCCCGAGGTGACTAAAGGGGACTGTGGGACTGAGTAGGATCACAGCTAATCAAACTGTCTGAGGGGACTGTGGTCAGTCCTGCTCAACCACTTCTCCAAATGAAGGCTTCAACCGTGGAAGAAAAGCATATTATTGCTTTGACTTCTGTCCTGTCCTGCCAACATGCTTTGTGCTTCTGCTAGAACAAGTGTTTCCATGGGTGCAGCTGTGCCGGAATCTACTCAAATGTTCTTCATTTGAAAAACCAAAGAGGAAATGCTGTTTGGTTTAATCAAGAATAACTGAAAAGGGGACTCATTTGACTTATATATGTACAATATTGTGTATTTGAGTGTATTTATTTGTGTAAAGTGTTGGTTTTAATATTAAACCATCTTTTTTTGATGCTGAGGATTTATTGCTAGTTGGAGCACTCTATTGTGCCTCGTGGGCAGGATTTCAGGGCGCTTGTTCTCTTGAGCAAGCAACCTTGTCTGGATAAGAATTGCAGAACCTTGAAGTTAAATTACCATGCCTCACGCCTCTTACATTTTGAGTTATATTGCTTGCCTGAGGATGGAGGATTACTTTCTAGTAGGCTGATTTAAGGCCTCTTTAGGCACTAAAATAATATTTTTGGCAAATATAAGAACATTTTTTGATATCAGAAAATTCTATTTGATCAAAATGGGTTAATTCTCTCTGGTCACACAAAATAGCGCAATGTTGTTTCAGACTGCACATGGTCTTGTGCCATCCAATGCAAATATGCCCTCGTCCCCTTCTCGCCTCCCCCCCCCCACCCCCGCCCCAAACCTGAGCACTATAAAATAACTTTGTGGAGCTATTGTTATGGATTGTTTGGTGGGTTGTTTTTGTTTGTTTGTTTGTTTGTTTTTTGATATCTCTTAATTTAAAAATGTAGAAGTCTGACAACAACGTTTTATTGGTGTTATACTAATGTGATTTAACTAAATAGAACAACTTTTTGAACAGCAACGTAAATAAGGACTTTTACTTAAATAAGTACCCATGGGTAGAATAGGAAATTTTAAGTCTCCAAGGAAAGAATTGATGTCATGTTGTTTGTGATAAAGTACAGTTTCCATTGCTAGTTATGTTGCATTAGTGAATAGTTATTGTTCATCAAAGCAAACAGAGATTTACTAAAGCAGCAGTGAAAACAGCAACATCTAAGAACAGCTATGTTCTCTTATAGGACAGATCCCTTCTGACTAAATTCAAGTTTGTCTTTGGGTTTTCCATTTTTTACTACCTTAAAGTCTGTCGTGCTTGTATCTTTTATATACTGCCCAATACAGCTGCTCAGTTAAATGATAAAATGTATTTTGGAATTTGTGAGATGAGATTTTTGGAGGTAGTTTAATTTTGGGATCACAAGCAGGAAAACCACAATCACTTCCCAACTTTTTTTTTAATTTACCTTCAGGTCAGCCTGCATTGGTTTGGGTTTCTTCTACTTTCATAAGAATTGGAATGTAAAACTGCTTGGAGAAACATTCTATTTAAAACAAAATCCTGCGTGTACACAAAAAACCAAAGATGCCTTTTCATTTAGTTTTTTTTGCCATTTAACCAGAACATAACATTTGTATAACTTCAGAGTGATTGCTCCCCAGTGTAACTGAGGCAGCTTAGCTGGGAGCTGAACTAGGATCCTTAATGAGTAGAGACTTCAGCTGAAGTCAATACTTCTTACATCTGAACTAAATGATACTGCAGAGTTGTAGGAAGAGTTGTAAAGGTGTCCTTTGCTAATGATTTGAGTTCATGCTTTTTCAAACACAACTGAAATGGATTCACGTTAATGATTTACACTTCGATCTTCAGAACTTCAACAATAGTATTGTCTCAGTATACGCTATATTTAATAAGTGGAAATCTGTGACATTAAACTGCTTATAAGCAATATTTGCCTATGCTAGGAGAAAAATCTCTTTGAGTAGTGGATACTGAATCCATTACAATCTTTTGATTTCTGCATCCTTGATTTAAAATCCTATAGTGGACTCCATACTTCTCATAGAGCATTTAAATTTCTTGACCATCCTTTTCCTTTATTTGGCTTTTGGAAGCCACTATAGAATGATCTGCAGGACTTCAGTTAAAAAACATAGTAAGAGAAATGCCTCTTGGCATTCTGGAAGGCATGTGCTTTTGCGTTGCCTGCTCCCTGAAATTCATATTTATAGATTGACTAAAACTGCCTCCTTTTTGCTTTCAGGTCCACTGTCATCCACACAAATCTTAAAACATAACAATAAACTAGTCTCACTAACTAACATGAATTATGTAATAATTAGTGGCATCCCATTACTGTTAATTTTCCCTGAAACACTAAAACAAGATATGAAATATCAATATATTCAATTATTTTTCAATTCAATTTCCAGATGCTGTGTAATAGTTCTGCTACTCTGTGATGCTTCATAAAGCTACAAATCTGAGATGTGCCCATACTGGTTCACATGACCTGTAGTTGGTATCTGTCAACAAAGAACTGTGAGTTTCAACTTCATCTGGAAGAAACCCAGAGCAGTAAAAGGAAATATTTCTCAGAGGTAAGAGAGCTTTCATTTTATTTTTCTTTTATTTTCTGTAGTGATGCGTTCTGCCCATTTCTATCTGTACAGTTGTATGGACTGAAATTTGTTGCAGGAAAGAACAAAAATAAAGTGGAAAGGAAAAGTAGCTCTTCAGCCTCGGGTTCTGAATTTTTCCTTGAAGGTTTATTTTCAGTTTTCAAAGCAAAGTTTTGTTGTAGTTAGGGTATCAGTCTCTATTTCATGGAGAACTTGTATGGGGTTCTTCCTCTTGCACTCAGAAAATGGAAAGATAGCACCTGAGAGCTGAAAGGCTTCTCATGTCATCCGACCTGCTACAGAAGTCCAATTAGCAAATTAATATATGTTTCCCAGTTATAGCCCTTTCCAGTTTATGGAAGTTAGCCACTTTCACCACTGTGTATGATAGAGTAGGGAGGCAAACAGTTGAGAAAGCAGTACAATATATCTTGAACACGTGCGTATTGGGAAGCAGAGACTGGAAATGAACTACAAGAAATGTGTAGACAAGCCTTTAAAGAGCTTCTGCAGGGAAGTCTGAGAACAGGCTTTGTCGTGAGCACTGGGGATGGCTCTTGCTGCTCTTGCTGTGCTAAGTCCTTGTTACAGCCATTCATATTAAACTGCGCCCTGGAGTGATTAGTCTTCTGTAGATGGGCAAGAGGGAGATGACTGTTGGGTATGACTGTATTAAAAAGACTGTATGTTTTGAGGAAATTTTATGGATTAGATTTGACCTCCATGACAAGTAAGCTGTGCAAATCCTTGAAACTCTCACCCAGAAAAAACAGAAAGCATACATTTTCCTCGTCAAATGGCCTTCAACAGTTGAACTTATTTTTCTGTTATAAGGGCAAAAGCCCTTCTACATTCATGCCTCTTGATCTTGCTTTTTATTATTTCGTAATAGTTTTAGTTGGGGCAAGGCACACTTGTCATGCTGGGCTTTATAATTTTCTTCCTGAATGTGATTATAATGAAAAATATCAGACAAAGGAGTAGGACGGAGGGAAAAGCTTTCGGAATTGTGCATGTGGGCTGTAGCTAGAACCCCATAGGTGAGTTAATTAGCACGGTGAGAGCCTGCCTGCCCAGCTTATTAGTACTTAGCGTTATGGTATTGGTGCTTTGAAAATGCTCTTGAAATGAAGACTGCTCACAGTGCAGGAAGATGATATATTGTGTAACTGTCTATACATTTTGCTGCAGCATTTCATACTTCTAGGAGACTGCTAGCAGTGTTATGAGTTCATGCTGTTGCTGTGATTTAAAAAAAAAAACAATTATCTCAACAACTACAAGCAAAAAACTGAAAATTTAGGAAGCTGAAGGCAAGAAGGGGTTATATTTGTTTCATCTATGATTGAAACCTTTTTTAACTTTTGTTGAAAATCACACTTTGACTCCTACAAATTGACTCAGAGATTTCTAAAAGTTGGAGTCTACTGATCAGCTTCTAGTATATTTTGAGACTGATCAGTAACTTGTCATTTCTCTAAAGCTTAATGGCATGGTAGGCACAGGGCAAAAGGCTCTGACTTTCAGTTTCTGCCTCCTAGGTCTGTTTTGCCTCTCTTGTAGGATATTCTCTCCTGCAGTAAAAGCAGCAAAAAAAAGCATGCAATTGACTCAGTAACAGCATATTGGCTTGTACCCCACCAGCTAAATTCACCACACATGACTGTGACACTGAAAGCTTTTTCCCCTACTCAGTGAGGTGCGCAAAGTGGAGAATAATATAAAATAAGTGCACAGCTTGCCCACAGGGGACAGATGCCAAAGTCACTAAAACCTGTTACTTAGATGATCTGGCAAAGATTTCAAATTCTGAAAAGGTCTTTTGGGATCTTTCTATGATCTCAGCTTTTTTCCAAAGTTTCTGTAATTGTTGCACAGTGAACAGTCTAGTTCTCAGTTTTCCTTCCGTAGTTTCTCTATGAGGATGCTTAACCACTTGCTTTATCTGCTGAGGATCTTCATTTAACTAGACAAGAATCTAGTATTAGATTCAGTTCAGTCTTGACTGTCTGAATCTCATTTACTTCCTGCTATTAGATCAGGACAACAGGTCATAACACTTCATTAATAAAACATTTGATGCCTTCTTCCATAATTCTGTTTTCTCTCTACCCCTGTGTGTATGGATCTGTAGTGTAATATTGAGATGATGTACAGAGTGTCTGTAACAAATTCAGCTATCCAAATCTGCTGATTTTGGATAAGTATGTTGAAAGAAGCATACTCATTCATAGCAAGTACCAAGAACTGTGCAAAAGGAAAACAAAAATATCTTGCCATGGGCAGAGTTGTAATTTTTTCTCTTACGCAAATAAGAAAGATGTGATGTTTAAATAATCAAAAGGGTGAGAGGCAAAAATAATAAAAAGCATCAGAAAAGGGGAATATTGTGAGCTCTAAGAACTTTTGAAAAAACAAAAAGTATTGCCCAGTGTTCATTAGCTAGCTTCTGATACAGACTTTAGATATTTTCCTATAAACAAAAAGTATTAGCTGTTAATATTCAGACAGTCAGATACTTACGTGTTTTGTCCCTTTGAAGGAATTTAAAATACTAATGAATGATTAGGCTTCATAAACAAGCTACTTAATTTCACTCACAATGATCTAACAAAAGTGTTTTCCATCTGGGAGGTACTAGAAACAAACTCCTCTTAATTTCTGGCAACAGATTTGCTAGTTTTTTGTTCTTTCTGAGGTTGCATTATGATTGAGTCCTATCAAGGGACAAATACACATGGGTAACATTGTTAGAAGAGGAAAAATTTGTCTGGAAGGTTACGTCAACACAATACACTGAGTATTATAGTCTTCAAAGCAATGAACCAGAACTTTATTTTAAGATGGCTTACTCAAAGCTTTGAGGCTTATTTCTGGAGTATCAATTAGGAACTTCTGAGAGCATGTTCCAAAACTCCTATAAATGCATTGTTATATTATGTAGCAAAATCTAAAGGGAAATACATTGTAGATTTTGTATTCTAAAAACTTTCTAACTAAAAGCACGTTTATTTTATATTTTTGTGATTTCTTAAGGCGCATAATTCTCATAATGCAATCCAATAAAACTTTTGAGCAGTGGCACATGTCGAGAACCAGATAGCCGGTACGCACCTCTTTTAAAGAGAATGTCGTGTGATATTGGCTGGCATGTGCAGCACGTCCTTAAAAGCTATATTCCTCCTCCCTTCTTCACCCCTTTTCTCTCTGTTCCAAATAACATTTTTCACTTAATTTCCCTTGGAGTTGTAAAACTTGCCCTTTTCTAAGTTAGCTGTTGTGGAGATGAAAACAAATAGACTGCTGTTTGGTCTGGTGCAAATGCAAATTGTTTTCATTAAGTTTTTTTTTCTTATTGCATTATATGAACTGGATGTAGAATGGAAATGTACAATGTGGGCATCCTAGGTAATGGAGAAAAATGTGAATATTTTTGCTACCACTATCTCTGCTAACTGTTCAGGGAGAAAGGGGTACCTATTGTGATATTTTCATCCCTTTTGCATAAACAAGATTCTATGCCTTATGAACTTGCTCTTATAATGTGCCCTGTACCCAGCAGGGCATCAGAATGTGGATGTAACTGTATACACAGGAAATTCCATTAATCGTGACTGCGGGTATGCCTGTATTTAGAGCTACATATGTCCTTGGATCACAGTCTGTTCAGCACCTTGCAGCATCAAACCCCCAGTCTGTGAAATATATAATTTAAATGTCTGTCAGTGCAGTTCTGCCATGTGCACGGGCACGCTGAAAGTAACACCAGGCAAATCACTGTGTATAGGAATGTGCTTAGTAAGAGCAAAGGGCGCTTGCTAGAAATTACAAAACATTCAGGATGGAAAGTGTTTCTATATCATGATGTGTCATTGTGGTGAACATCACTCAGAAAACTCAAGGGAATGGTTTTTTTCATAATTGTATTGTTAATATTGACATATTACAGTTTTTTTTTTTTTTTTTTGTCATGTGTTGTAGAATTGTTCTGCTTCTTTGCTGTGTATTATTGGCAGGTCTCTTAAGTTTTCCTAAGTGAAAGTTTAAAAACGCAAAATAGAGGCTAGTAGTGCTGCTGCTGATGTGGGAAGCTATGAAGTGAAAATATTTATGGTCAATAAATTCCTATTGGCTTCAGTACACCTCGGATAAGACAACAAATGACTTATTTCTCTGCTTTTTTAGCCTTATTGAATGTGAGTAATGATTTTCATTTCTTTCCTTTGAAATCTTAAAGGTGGAGGGGAAAACAAAAAAGGAGGTGAAGGAAGAAAAAAAAAAGTTCATCTTCCTGGCAGTAACTGAGCTGCAGTAACTTTGGTTTTACAACCTTGTTGTTCTGCACTGCGGTGTAATAAGCAACTTAGATCTGAATCATCTTATTGTACAAGGTTTAAACGCTAGTTTTCTACTCTCCCACGCTAGAGAGAGAAAACCTAGTGAGCTCATGTCACTTGCCAAACTAATTGAGCCTTATGTGATAAAAGCTTATAAAAGTCAATTCAAAAACAAGGGTAAATATTAGTAAGCATGAACTGCTATCTTAAAGTTGTTTTGTAGTTATGTCTTAAAGGGGTAGGTCCTGGTTTTATTTATTTATTTTTTATAAAACTGTATTGGGTATTTTCTGCGTGCTTTTTACCCACTGTAAGGAATGGTTTGTTTTAGTAGTGTAACAATTTAATTAGGAAATTTTGCGATGAAAAAACCCTACCATTAAAGAAAATACTATTCCTTTAAAGATTCTACATGTTGCATGTAAGTTAATGCTGTTTTCATTAAAGGTTTTCATTGAGTTACATCTCTTTGAATGTACAGCAATGATGAATTATTAACATGCAGTCCTGTAAGAGAACAGTGCTTCTTTACTGACACAAAACAGCATTTGATTTGATACAGGAAATTAAACCACTTTATGCTTGTGAAGCTTGTTAATTATATTTGAAGTAAAGGATTTTAATTTATTTCGATACTTGATGTATAAAATAATTTTCTTAAATGTGAAAAACCACGTATTCATTTTTATCCTGATTTTTATCTTTAATATTGGTTTAAGCTTTTATTTAAAAAAAAAAAAAACTACCCAAACAATATTTTTCAACAGCTGATAACAACTTGGTACAAACATAACCTACCATCTATTCAACTTCCCAATAAATGGGCGGGAAAAAATAAACACTGTCCTTAACTTTAATGTACTAGCTTGCATGAGAAAAATGGTTGTTCATTAATCTCTAGCCTTCATACAAATTCGTGCAGGCTTAGTTTTGCTGCCTGAGGCTTGGACAAGGGGCTTCTCCCCTCTGGGGTGATACCTGGAAGAGCACTTTGGGCAGCAGAGTGCTGGAGCACCTCCCTCTTCACTATGCTAGCTGGTGGCACCGCTGAAGACATGGCACATGTGATATTTACCTCAATACCTTCGGAAGGTTGCATACTGAACTCCAAATAGCATGTTTGGCTATAAAATGAAAAAGAAAAAAATAGAATTAATTTGTGACTTGTGGATGAGGCACAGGATGGAAATAGAAAGCATAGCAGAAGGAAATAATAAGAGTATTATCTCTACCAGTTTATTATCTGCTTGGGTTCAGAGTGTTCAGAGAACAGAACGCATTTCAAGGCAATTGAGTGCTGGAAGTATTCAGTCCTACTGTGCCGTCCTCATCTGCTTTTATAGCCCAGATGAAACCTTATTTACCAATCAAAAGCAGGGATGAGGGATTGATGGAACTCAATTTGTGAAGATTAAAAGATGTACAGTCAGTTTCAAATGCTGTTTAAAAAAATAAAAGTGTGATTAAACTACTTGCATTTGAAAATGTTTGAACAGCTTTATATTTCAAGTTCTTTTACCAAGTGCTTTCATATTTTCTGGTTCATCACAACTCAAGTATTTTCCTAAAATATACTGACAGGAAATGTTCGTCCAGTGTCGGCACAAGTCTGCTGCCTGGTTTGTGGTCGTTGAAGGTGGAGTCCAGGGGCACTGGAATATGACAGTAGCCCTGTGGATGCCTTTCCTGTCCTGTATGTCTCCTCGCTCCTATCCGTTTCCACAGTCAAGAGAAGTTCCCCCAGATTGTACAGGTGCAAGGTAGGTGACAGGATTTTTTGTTTCATTGCCTGGATGTTTTGACATACTTCTGATCTGGATTGCAGTTGGCTAAATCCAGCTGAATATTTCTTAAAGATGTGCTTTGTCTTCGTGCAGCCTTCCTACGATATCAGCTTATGTGGTCTGGTAGAAAAACAAAGCTGAGATACAAGTATCATTGAAGGATCATTCTTAAATACCTGTTTAAGACCAGCAATTTCTACCCTCTGGTGATAATGAGTTGCGAAATTATGCAGTTTTTTGTGCCAGTGAATGTTCAGAATCTCCATCTAAGGGTAATATCCAAACTTGTGATTTAACAATCAAGAGGAAAATAGTGATGGCCAATAATAGTTTAAAACAATAGTAACGTGTATAATTTTTTGACAGCTGCCAATAAAATTTAAAGTAGGACAGGAACTGTTTCAATCTTGAGTATTTGCCATCTGTTACTTCATCACAGATCAGAATAAACAATCAAAACAAATGTTTGAAGGAAGTATTTGTATTTTATAGTGATTTTGTCTAAATTGAAGACATTATGCCTTTTGTACCTGCTTATTATGATAGGTCCTGTGTGATATTTGTTGGTATGAAGGAATACAAAAGTGAATCTTCGTCTCATGGGTTCAAAGATTTGTGATTAATTTAGTTTAAGTTCCTATTCTGTTTTGCTGGCCCATGCCAGTGAGCTCTCCAAAGCCTGTTGAGATCATGAAGAAATCCTACAAATCTGTCTTTTTGTAACTAAAGGAGCATCACTAGAGGAATTTGGTTTATTATACTTACAGAAACAGATACCATGAAAAACAGATGTTTTGAGAAAGCTGAAAAATTAAAGTTTTAAAAGAGCTGTTGTGGTTAAATAATACATACCTCCATCTACATAGATGCTTACATTTAGAGATTCTAAAATCCTATGTTCTGATGTGGGTACAATTAATGTCTTTTTATCACCAATTTAAGTAATACTTGAAAACTGACAATTTCAAGTGTTTTCCCTGAAGCAAGAAACTATTCAATGACAATAACAATGGCTTATGCCCTATTGTACTGCGTGAGCCGCATTTTGTAGCAATAGCTTTTTGAAAAGAACTAACCTTCAACAACCTAAATTGCTGAAATCTGGAAATTATGTTCTTTGAGACAGGAAAAATTCAAAGATCTAAATGTTTTGTAGAACCACGATACCATGTATATTGTTCAAATAGTAATATTTCATATAATATTTTATGTTCCTGGTTTTTTAAATTGACCTCATTTGCATTTGTACCTCTTCTCCCAATCAACTCTTCCCTTTATTTTTCACATGACTTGTAAGATATGCTAGAAATTTAATTTCTGGAAGGCTTAGTTTATGTGAATTCTGGATTTTCAGGAATCCTTCTGAAAAAAGTGGAGAAAGGGCTCAGAACCAGTCTGGGGTGCAGGGAGCACGCTGTAGTGAGAGGTATTTCTGCCTCTTCTTCGAGGTCTAGGCCTTTCTGCCCTATTCCCCTGTCACGTGCTAATCTTGTCTTTTGTCATCCTTCAAACTCCAGCCCATGCTACTTGTTTTATCAGGCGAGTCCCAGGCCTCTCAGTTTTCTTTGTATTGCTCCAAGGCTGCTTCTCCTGCAGTTCCTAATTTTGGCGCACATCTTAGTCCTTCACTGAGCAGTTGGTTCCTTTGCCCTGATTCTGGAGAAGGGCCTTGCTCTGTGTGCAGAAGGCCAGAGAGGGAGCCGTCATTCCCAAACCATCGCCAGAAAGCAAGCCTGGCCCACTGCAGGCAAATGTATGTCCAGCGCAGAGCAAATCTTTGCTGTCTCCTAAGAAGACCCAGGTATAATGAATACCACGTCTCACAGTAGTGTGTATGTATTGAAGCTTTTCAACTAAAGGATTTTTTTTTTAAGCAGAAATGTGTGATTAGTGCAGGTCTCCAAAATGGCCAAATATGTATGAAAATATCCAATAAAACAGCAGATATATCAGGCTGTCTTAATTGTGGGCAAATCTACAAGCTGTACTTCAGCATACAGAGTTCATTTAGATTATAGACTTATGAAGAATGAGTGGGGAAATAATTCAAGCATCCTTGTTAGAAATTATATTTTTAAAGGCTTTAATAAATGCAGTTATACCTCTTAACAAACAGTAAGTTTACTATAAGTGACATGTAAAGATGGGATACATATCTGAAGTACGGTGCTTATTTAGACTTTTGTGTGGAGAAGTTAAGTGTAGTTATCAGAATGACATATTTTTTAACCTTATTTTGGAATACACAAGGCATGTCATGATGCTCTGCAGCATTGTATATGCTGGACCATCATTGGACTACTCTATTCTGTCCTTTTCTGTCTTCTGTTACCTATTGCAGAAGTCTTGATGGAAAATGAGCATCATAAAGGTTTTATTTTTGTATGCAACTAATCATAAGTTAAAAATGCAGAACTTTTTAGTTGTCTGGTAAAATCAGCAATTCTTCAGGGATGATGCAGTTAATTTCCATTCTCTGTGTTTTGTATGCACATTGCTATTAATCATGGAGATCATAAGGTCAACATTTCTGAAAATGTGGTAGTTACATAAATGCAACTGACTTATGATAATACCTCACAAGAAATCTTTGCAGAGCTACATTTTTTTGCCTTGCATAACAAATTGTTAGTACTCCTTATGAATATGCTGTTGAAACGGATCAAAGGCTTAGAGCACGCAGTCAGACCTTTCCAGGGTTTGAACAAATTAGGTGCCAATTCTCATTCCCCAGTATGAATTTTATTTATTAAGCTACCCTAAAACCTGTCTCAACATATTATTAGTGTCTTGGTTACTGCTGGAACATTATAACTGTGTTTCTGGCTGTGGATTTGGGAGCTAGGCGATTCTAGGTCAGTTTGTGTTTGGAGGTTTGATTCTCACCTAGATTGAGGGTAAAGCATTTCAGTACTGGACTGTCATTGCAGGTAAACTTTTTGTTAAAAAAGAAAAAAAACAAAGTCAGTTTATGTAACTCAGCATTTTACAAGTCTGGAGAACCTTAAAATCAGATGCAATAATTGAAATGAATTAATGGATGTAGCAGTTTGCATGTGAATTACCTTTTACCACCTCACATGCGTGCCTTAATACTTTATTTTGCAATGTTGTCCTCTGGATTAATTAATCAGTCTAATTGTGTGACTGAAAAGGATGCAGAAGTGTACTGCGAGTCCTGAAGGTTTAAGGTGTATCGCAGCTCGTAATTTATTAGTACTCATAAGAAAAGAAAGACAGAAAATGTGACAGATGAGGCTTTTCCAAATAAAAACAAGAAACAAAGTCGTTTCTCCAGCACAAGCACTTATAACAGACCTTGACAATATGACTGCTTTCAGTCTACTAACATTAGATGTACCTGAGCATTTTGACCAACATCGTTGCTTTTTCTCCCTCCCTGTGTAAGCTATTCTTCTTGTTCTCAAAACTAGCTTTTGTATCTTATTTTAACCTTCATTAGTTTTTCAATAAACTATATTCAAGCTAGAAAGTAAACACCAGCCTAATTACATAGTTCTGTATGCATGCAAACCTTGAATTGCTGCTTAAGTCAAATGATTCCCTTGCAAAAAAAAAAAAAAGGAAGGTTATGACAAGCTCTCTCATCAGTTGCAGAAGAGAGTAAGATACATCTGTGTAGTCAGAGAAGATTATCTTTTTTAAAAAAAAAAAATCATAATAACCATCCAATCAGTATAACCATGCAGTGGTTATTTTGTGATTCATTAGATCAGATACAATTAACTTGGTGACAATGTGAGCTGGTTGGTATTTTGGTTTCATTTTTTATGGTTGAAACCATCTGAGACTTTCAGAGTGAATTTACGGAAAAAGTAAGAAACAAAGATAATTAACACTGTAAAAAATCTAAGTGACTAGAAAAGGCAGAGTGATATAGAAACTTTTTCTTAGGTGAACTAAAATAATGAAGAGAAAATGGTGACAATCACACTTATTTTCTAAGATCCTGCTGGTTAAAATGCTGGTGTGGAACTGGGAGTGCTCAACTTCAGCGTCTCAGGAGATCATCATAACTTGAAACACCAGCTGGTTATTTCTGCCCTCTTGGGTGTAATGGCTGGCCTTTACTGTGAAAAGGTCACATCAAATTTTAATTAGGACAGGAAGAAAAGGTACGGGAAACACTGCAGTCTGACCGTACCTGCCGTGCTTTCCCTTGTGCCTCTCCAGAACAAGTACGGCTTCAGCAGAGACACCACAAGCTGGGTGGCTGAGGCTCTTGGTGGGAAATGCACCTTTGGGGCTCCATGTGGGAGAAGGGATTTGAACAGTTACTGCCATTGTCCTGCACAAGTTCTCAGGTCCTAGAAATGTTATTCTTCCCAATAAAAATGTGGGAAATTGTTGCTCTTAGTTTATTAAGCACTCAAGTCAAATGGTGCCTTCTAATTTACTTTGAGAGACCGAAAAATAAATAAAGCAATTTGTTTAAAGCAGATTAGAAAGCTTTGTTCAACTAGGAAAGACAGCTTTTCACTCTGCCTGTCAAAAAAAAGTGGAAAAAAAATGTAATTGTGGTTGCTCTGAAGTACATGTCTTTGGTATCTGTACCCTGAATTTTTTTTTGGTTGGTTGGTCTTTTGGTTGGATTTGGGTTTTGTTTGTGGTGGTGCATTTTTTTTAAAGTTTTTCCCATTCTTTTTGGCCCCTGCTTGGAGGTTCACCTTTCATAAACCATTATCTGTACTGAAGACTGGGCCTTGGTTCCACAACAGGACTAGATGTGACCATGTGCCTCTTTTTACATAAGGCAGTAAAGGTGATAAAAGGCTTTGAAAAGCCAGAGCTTTCCCTTAATTTAGATTCCTTTAAAATCTAGGTTTTATAAACCTACTTATCCCAACTGTTTTAGCTCATGCAGTTTTGGGTCAGAACTTGTCCTCTTCAGTAAAAATAGGTCTGTCTTGTGTCATTGTAGCATGCATGGCTTCATGCTGTGTTTGTTTCTATGTACACAAAAGGCTTAGG
>NW_010143798.1:84781-95590 GCF_000699245.1 Pterocles gutturalis | reverse complement strand
TCGATTTTGAGTTTTTTTTTTTTTTTAATTATTTTAATTATGGCTGCAATTTCTTTTTGTATTTGAAATGTAATATTTTAACTACTGTACTTTTTGATTAAAAAACCCCACTCTATTGCTATAAAGTCCTTCAAAATAAACAAGAGGTTCCAAAACTCTGGATTGTTAACATAACCTTTTCAATTTTAATGTCATTTTGTTTATTGACATTAAATATTTAGTAGAAACACTTGATTTTCACTGTACAGAAGTCAGTGGTGGCGTCAGCCCTATTTTCAGTGATGTGTTAGAACTTCCTGGCTTTACCTCACTGCACTAAAGGCTGTGTAAATCTTGCTGTGTTGTCTCCAAAGTTAGTTCTGAGAGGAAACTAGTGAAGGTATAAGTGAATGCTAATTGTACATTAACTTACTCAAGGAAGGTGGCTCATATATTTTCTTAATGGAGTTGGGCACTGCCTAGCAGGACTGGGTTTAAAATATTCAAAACTGCATTTTAAGACACAGAAATAAATAGATGTATTGTCAATGATAAGCTTAATTGGAAAGAAAGATATTAATCTGAAATATTAACTTTGACTTTAAATCAAAGATGCCTGGCCTTTCACACTATTGACACACAGTAACACTTTCTCTGTTAGTGAAATTTCTGTGACCGCTATAGGAAAGGAAGCTTGCATTATCACATAACACGAGAAAAATTCTCAAGAATATATAGCTTAAAACTTGTAACCTTAGGGACCTGAGGAAGGGATTGTAGCAAGATACTGTTCTTCATTAAAAAGTGCTGGGAGGGAGAAGGAAAAGAAAGAATGTTAAGACTGGAAACTAGTACTGAAAAGCTTTAGATGACTGGAAAAGGCAAACTTCATACGTTCTAAATCAACAAAAGATATTCCTTGTATTGACTAAACAACCACCTCATGAGCGTAGTCTGAACTCCTGAGGTGATCCTTTGCATTCTCATGTGAAATGAATGTGTGGGATTATTTGTTTGTCGTTTTTTTTCTATTTGTTTTGTTGGGGGTTTGGGGTTTTTTGGTTTTGTTTGTGGTTTTATTTTTTTAACTATATAGTGTTTTGGAGAAAAACTGAATTGTTTTTTTTTTGTTGGCCAGAAAAGCAATGTTAGGTCTCTTGTTCTCTCTTTCTTCAGCAGCAGTTACTAGATACAGTGAAGAATGCTATTTTGTGAAAAGTGATACACATATTAAACTGTGATAATATGATATTTAAATGTGACTTTTATGTTGTGCCTCTCAAAATCCAGGAATTAAGTTCAATGGATTTTAGTGTAACTGAGCATCTAAATTTTATGAATCAAGACTCCATTATTGTTTTGATACAGTTATGATAGATAAGGTATTTGTTCAGAATTACTAGTTCAAATTGTTGCAAAACAAAGGCGTAAGGTTTTGTTCAATTTAAAAACTTTACTCTTCTTTCCCAAAGAATAATTGATGAAAAGCCTGAAGTGTTCAATGTACAGTACAAACTGAGGTGTCAGTTTTGCATTTGGAGAGCCGCTACTAGGAGTTTATCTGTTGTTGGCTAATGTGGCATTACAGAACATTTTATTTAACTTGTCGGTTTTGTGAAACTGGTGTTTATGCAACTGTATTATGCAGGTTGCTTCCTTTACTGCTGAATTTTAGTTTTCCCAATGAGAAACGTGGAGAATGCCAGCAAATACGCAGTGCTGCCAAAAAAAGGTTCAGGATCACAAAGAATATTTTGTTATGTGGAGAAGTTTTGTTTCATCTGATCTCTAATATTTTAGCTTTTACTTCTGGGGGGACACACAGCCCATAATCTGTTTTTTCCATCAGATCTATATCTGGTTGTATCCTAAATATTATTTGAGTTAGGAAATAATGAAGAGACAGTGATGCAGATTATGCTTTACTGGGGGGATTCTTGCTTTTGGCCTAAGCTAATTCAGATGTTTTCATGTTGTTGACAGTCACCCAGACTATGTGGTGAAGACATACTGATGCTGACAAGTCCTGGCACTACAATGTTTATGACATCTGGTGAGATAACAGCATGAACTAATGTGACTGCAGTATATAGAGGACACATTATACTAATAAAACTAAATTTTAGAGGTCTTGAGTTGTTCACTTAATATTTAACCTTCTTTTAAAAAAAACCCCCAAAAAGTAAATAATACCAAGATCTTTCTCTATGATTTGTTTATACCAAATAAAGCAGTTTTTGCCTTTATAGGAAGTCACAATTCAACTGTGACATCCTTCACTGCAAAAATGCTATTCCAGACATCACAAACGACATTTCCTTTGAAGTAGGCTGCAGACGAAGAAGCACCAATACCTGTTCAGAAGCTGATTTAGAGTTAACAGGGGGACAATTTTACTATGCTACAGTACATAAACATTCTGCACTGACAACGTTTTATAGCTGGTCACAATGCTGATAAATATATTTTATGGAATATCTGCTTGTAAAGTGCAGATAGAGGCAGGAGAATTCTCCATTTTATTTTGGTTTATTTTATTTTGTCATTTTAATGTGATTTAGAATAAGCCTCATAGGCCATTAAGAACTAGCAGTTATACTTAGCTCTTAGTTACACTGATGTAAATTACAGTTTGCTATCTTCAGTAAAGTTATTCTGTACTTAGAACAATTTTCAGGTTCTAGCTATGCCTTATGGCATTACAGAGATGTAAAATCAGAGCAAATGAAATAAGCATTGTACCTTTCCTGGACATCATTACTGATTTGTTTTAATCCTTCAGTAAAAAAAAAATAAATCATAAAACAACAACAAAAAAAGCCCCTTACACAAGATCTTTGTATTTGTAATATATTTTTACATCCTGGAATAACAAAAATATCTTCTGATTAAAAGGTAATTATAATGTTTGCCCTAGGCTCTTTGTGTCTAAAGAGTCTACTGCTGACATTGAAGTAGTGGTGTTGGTGCCTAGGGAGGGCTGACTTCTTACTTTTTAAATTCCTTAACTGGTTATTCTGGTTTAAAATGTCATAAACCTTGTGATCCTCCATTAAATTATTTTTTGGCTTCTCTTACTGTGCATGCTAGAACAGGGAAATATGAGACAATGAAGTCACATCCTGCTCTTACAGTCAGTGTGAGAAGTCCCATGAGCCCTATCTTTTATCTTGTGTTTTGTTTTGTTGTCTTTACCTGAACAGTTCAAGAAGTTGTGAATTAAAACTGCTGAATGTTGTTCTTCAGCCCTGTCAGGGCAACGCAGGGCAGCTTCAAATCTGCCTAAAATCCTGCAAGACCTTCCTAGTGCGGAGGGTTTTGCCGTCACACCCAGGAGGCACTGGGGTAGGATGGAACTCATTTGTGAAGATACTTTTTCCAACTCTGCCCTCTGTGCAGGGGACAAGGAAGGAGACTAGTGAAAGAGCTGTTCTTTGTGATTTCTTACTGTTGTGTTATCTTTCATCACAAGTTATCTTCCTAACAGCTGGCTTAACTTGTTTAAGTGTCCTTGAGATTGGGGAAAATCTTGTTTGCAGCATAGGTACATGATTTGTCTTTCATGACTTCTGAAGGAGCAGGAACAGATCTGCAAATATCTGACCTGCCTTCCTGTGGAGCTCTGGTTGGGACTATGTTGAAGACAAATACCTTGTAAATCCTCAGTAGCATTAACAGGAAGCTATTGACACAGGTTTCAGAATTTCCCTACTATGAAGTGTATGATTTCCTGTCTCTAGATCATACATGGAGTTTACTGAGATTTGCTGCTTTGTGTCCTACAGAACAGGGAAATCTACAGTGTGGATTCTTATAGTCTACTGAAATATTTTCAAGGCATGATGAGCCTGGGAAGGCACTGTCCCAGGAACCACAATATGCCAGTATCACCTGCAGGGCGCCTTGGTTCAGTTTTGATGTCATGTCCCAACGGCTGTGTTTTCCTATTGCAAGGGAGTTATCCTGGCTGAGTGATGCCTTAGCCAAGTTAGGAGGGAAAACATATAATGCTAATTGTCTTGATTCTTCTCTCACAATGCTTTGCAATGCAGTGAAGCTATTAGCGGTTACGGTGACGCTTGCAATTTAAATTTTTGTGTTGAAATTATAGTTGGTGTTTCACTTCTGTCTGTTTGCTTCTCCTTCAGAGTGCACCCCAGGATGATCAGTCTTAGGGAAGAATCTTGCAGTTCTGCCTTTGCTGCTCTAAACTGGCAACGCTATGAACCATCAATTTACCTGGACAGTTGCCACTCAGGTTCCTGAAGAGAGAACCAGTATACTATACTAGTGGTGACACGCGCATGGGGATTTTAGAAATAACAGAAACAAGGTGCACATTTAATGTCAGCTAAACTGCATCTGTGCTAAAAGGAAAAATGCATGTTTCTTCTTCTTGAAATAAGACTATTTTGCTGTAACATTTTCTTCTCTCTTTTGTATACATGTGTCTAGCCCCACAGTCTAATCTCTTATGTTTAAACAAGATTCAGAACATGTGCCAACAAGGTTAAAATATATTAATATGAATTAATTTATTTAGGCCACACTCTGAATCCCACCCCAGGGTCTTCCTTGCTCAGCACTGCTGTAAACGAGTGCTAAAGTGGGTGTATGTGAATTCAGTCGTATGCATCTGAGTGCTGCTGTGCTTTATTACACCACAACGATAGACCACGTAAGCTAGAAATAAATCTTCACCAATTGCAGAGCAAGAACAAAAGAGACGCAACTATGATGTCTGGCTTTGGCATTGTCCCTTAAGAGCCCTTAAATGTGAGCTTGTAGTGTTAGTTTTTTGACTTACGTGGTAGCTGGAGCATCTGCCTTGTTACTTCAGCCAACAGTTATGGTTTTTACATCCTCATGGATGTGTCTTTGCTGGGGTGATTTTCCAGATCTGGGTGTTATCAGGGTCTCTGTTACTGGTAAGCACACTGTGAAGCTGTGCTCTTTTTAACAGTGTTATCACCAATTTTGCCTTTTTCTGCCTGGCTGGGATTTATGAGAATGCATTGCACAGGGTTTTGTTTTTGTTTTGGTTTTCTTCTGAAAAAAAGCTGAGCCACACACATCTTCTCCCACAATTCATGGTAAGAAATCATCCATCCTCCTAGCAATGGCGTAAGAATTATGGGCAGACAATGAGGGTCTAAAAGCATTTTACCTTCTTGCAGAGAGAGCTGGTTAGCAGTCCAAACTGGAAGCATTACCTGAGCCAGGCAATTGAGTCAAAAGCACCACTGATTTCAGGCCAAATAGTTCTATTGTGGTAGAGAAGAGGTCAGGAACAATGGCTGTGGAAGAGCCTGGATTAACTGTGGTGTGAATACAAATACCAGTCGGTAATAACAGAAGGGCAGAGAGACGCTTTAAGTAGGCAAATGCCAATAAGGACTGCAACTTGACAGAGACTTTGCTGGTTTTGCACTGGTATTGAATTTGTATTGGTTTGTATTTCAAAAGTTATGTTACATTAATATTGTATTTACGTGTATTGCAAACCTTAGAAGAAAAAACAAGGTCCTCATAAATGTAAAAAACCAGTCTTTCTAACCAAGTGTGTTTGTGCTGATTGGAAAGTAATGCCACTGCTGTTAACCCTGCTGAGCTTCAGGAACGGTAATTACTGCTATTTGTTGGCATCTTTGTTGCTTGGAGTATAAAAATGACTGCAGTACCCACTCTTGCTGTTTACCTGACTCTGTTGTGCTTTCCTTTGAGTTCTTTTTCCTCCTTTTCAGATACTTGCAGATTTTTTTTTTTTTTAACAGTTCAGCTTTGAATATTTCAATCCTTATAATATGGTTTCTTTTAGGCACCTTGCATCTGAATTCTCGTCTCCCATCAGGAAGAAACAAAAATTAAATCATTGGATAAGAATAAAATAAATTGTTTTTTCTTCAGTGGTCAGTTTTACATGGAGAAAGACGTGAGAAAACAAAAAAATACTAAGACATGCATGTATAAGCACATTCTTAAAGCTGCAGCATTTGAGAACCTTTATGGTACACATGAATATGAAGACTTTTCCTGATATGGTCTGAAGAAATTCTTTTCATGACTCAAACCAGGCATTGTATTAAGAAAATGTTCCTTTAAACAGAGCTGATAGTTCACTGGTGGTTTTTCTACCAGAACTATTCCTATAGTTGCTGTGTAATGACGCAATAAATTAACTTGGGATCTTGTTACAGTTAATAACCTGTAAAGGGCAAAGGTATTTGGACAATGCACATTTAATTAGACCTGTATCAATTACTAATAGTGTAAGTTATTTCATCTTTTGTCCTTCAAGGAAATGTCATTTTGTGGAAAAATAAATAGAGACCGACTTATTTTCTATATGTTTAATTTCTACAGCCAGTGAATAAATAATATGCCTTGTTCAGAAGACAAGCATCAACTCCAAACAATTATCAAAGACATTAGGATACATTGCTAATGTATTTCATGCTTCACAAGGTACAGATGCCAGAAATTCAGCTCAATAAATCAACTTCTTTTTTTTGCTGTTTTTCGTATACTAGCAACACACCAGGGGTAATAATTATGACCCTGTCTGCCCCAACATTTTCATGTAGATTTACTGGTTATATTGATTCACTTAATGTTCCTCTGTGACTATTTCATAAGCAAGTACTATTTCAGAAGACAAGCAGCCTCTTATTTCCCTTTCTCTGTGGAATGCTTAATTTTTTTTTTTCAGACAATTTAACACCTTTCTTTGTGTTTGAATAGAATTACCTTTTCTACTATTGTAATCTGTAAATTAGAAAGCTGAACAATAGAGCTGCAATAGATAAAGGCTTTGTCTTTCATAGCCTGTCAAGTCGTTCTTCAGTTCTTTAATAAACTAAGCATGGTGATTGCAGTGCAAGCCCTAGTGTAAAGTACTCCATAAGAGAGAACTATCTCCGTTTATTACATTAAATGTTTCTGTGGCTGAGGTCAGAAAGGTCTTTGGTAAATTCTTGCATATAGAGTGAATTATTTCAAAACCTGTAAAGCCAAAGATGCAGGGTTTTCTAGGTCAAGGCTTATACTGCAGGCAGAAGAACTTGTATTAAAAGAATTTACATTGTGTGCTGTCTCCATTTAAAAGACTTAAGTTTCCAATCCTGCCTCTCTTGCTTGACCTTCACACAGAGTAGACTGTAATAAAAACTATTTTTATAAGTGACAAAAAGGAAGCACAGGCTATAACAATGTAAGATTACCTGTGGATTTACGAGTAGGGGATGTTGCTTCTTTGGTTATAGCAATGAATCTCACTTGTGTTAATAGGCAGCGTTGTCTCTGCCCTGCCGATGCTGGGCAAAGTCATTGTGATGCTCCCAGCCAGAGCTAGCTGTGCACTGTGGCAATGACCTCCGTTTTCTGCCTTTCACACTAGATAAAGGAATCTGTCTCAAAGAGAGAATGGAAATTACAAAATGCCTATTCATAACTTTGCCTTGTTTTTTTTTCCTGCCCTAAATGACTGCATCTACAAGTAATTTCAAAATTATTTTTTCAGAAAAGATGCCCTCGTCTTTCATGGTAAAAGGAAGCAACTGAGACCTTGTGAATATCCTGCAATTCCTTGCTATAGTTAAGTATTTAGGTAGCCAAGGAAGAAATGGAATAGATATTTCCCTGAATAGATATTTCCCTTCAGATAATACTGGCTGCACAAAACTCTTGTTTTTGTATCTCTTTTTTTATGTGAAATTTATGTTGAGAGGCACCATGGTATCTCCTGTTTACTAATGGAGGATGAGAGGAATGGAAGATTATTGGGATGAGATGGTGTGATACCTCTCCTACTGGCTTTATGCTCTGTGAAATTAAGGAATAATAAATGAGGAAAAATTGTGAGCAGAGAAATTAAAATAGGCTGTTGCAAGTAGAAACTGTGTCATTAAAGTTATGCTCTGAAATGCAGTGTTATTTACATGATATTATATGCTATCCTGATTTTGTGGTTATTGCTGTACTAATTGCAGGCAAGATATACTTTTACATAGATTTGTAGAGTTTTACAAAAACGTCAAAGCTATTTTAACAGTTGACTTGTAAGATCAGTAAAATTTTACCATGCATTTTGAAAGTAGGCCTATGATTGTTATGTGACTGAAGGTTTGGGGTTTTTTGATGCTGTAGGAGAGAGGAAAAAAGCTAGTTCACAGTGCTTCAGTACTGCAGTAGTAAAAGGAGTGGGTAATTTTTGTTTTTATGTAAAATCAGAGGATCTCACTTTGAATACTCATACACAGAGTTTGTAATTTGCAACTACAGTGAAGAGTACAAGTTTAAGAAACTAGTTTTGCTATTAGGCAGTTGCTCATGTTATTAATTTGTGTCTGTGTATGTATTTGTAACTGCTTTCCTACAAAGACAAAGACCTTTGTCTGAAACACCTGCTTTCATTTTTAGGGTACCTCAGGAGTTTTCTTATTGAAATACGACAATTACATTCTAGGTAGATCTGTTGGATATGTACACAAAGCTTTTTAGGTTTGACTCCACATGCTTGGTTCCTCAGGTATCAAGTTAATAGCATTTTCCAGAAAGATGTCTAAACTTTAGTTTACAGGGTGCTTGGTGAATAATTTACTTGCCAATTTACTACAGTATTGCTGTCTGTGATGGCTGGTGAGTGATGCACCAGCTGTGCCCTCACTCAGGCAATGTGAAATGTGTCTCCATGTGCTCTGAGCAATGAAGAATAATCTCTGTTTATATGAAAGAACAACTCTGTGTTAAGAGGTAATGGAAATAAAACCCCTTAACAGCTGTATTGAGGTAGTTAACTACAATTAAAAAAAAAAAAAGCCCAAACCACAAACCAAAACCACAACAGATTAGGTTTAATATAAAATTAACGAAGATGGAAGAGCTCTTGACTTCCACTTCATAACTGCCTTGAAGATCATGCTTCCTCAGAGGTAAGGTAAGTAAACAGCAGTATCCATTAATCTTTATAAGCATCAAAGAAAGTGGGACAAAACAAAAGAAAGTCCTGAATACTTTTATTGTGCCTGAAAAGAAACAGCACACTTTCCTATATGCTTATAGCAGGCTGCACTGGGTCCCATTATCCGTAATAACAAAAGCATGATTCTGCTTCCTTTCTGCACATGAGATGATAAAACAGAGGTTATATTATTTAGTATCATCATCTTCTCAAGGTAAAGGTTAAGCAACAGGCAAGATGCAAGGATGGTTTCAAAGCATGTATTGATCTATCTTTTATTTATGAGAAAAGGACAATATTTGCAAGTAATTACTAGTGTTGTCCTTGAGTTTGCAGAGTTATGCCTCTATGCAGGGCTACTTGTGTAAAGCTGAAGCCAAGTGATTTTTCCAAGGATTTTCTCTCTTTGAATTTGTGAGTTTCTGGCAGATGCGTCTTCCCCAGAATTAGAGTTGAACAGTAACATTTAAAAATCTACCAACCTTCATTCAATTCCTCAGTCACCCTCTAAGTCTTAGTCCTTTAGAAAAGGTGAGAGGTTTGGACTTCCAAAAGGTTTGAGGGCTAAGCAGTGCTTAATATTTGAGTACGCCAGCCTGTCTTAAGCCTACTCATTCTGTTTTAATTTGCCAGAGTAAAAGCTTTTTGTATATCTGGACATTCATAACACACAAGTGGATCTGCAATGGATCATAAGTTGATTGAAAAGAAAAGCAGTATTTATGTGGGTCTCTCTCTCCCAGCATTGTTTTTAATATTTTATTAACTTATCAGGAATCTTGGGACAGGGAGAAGTAATTTTCTAATGGCAAATTGTGGATGCATGTTAGAATAATGGAAAATCAAACATACGTTCTTCTTGGATATGTGTATAAATAGGAGTAATATCTGTGATGTGAACAAAGGTAATTCTTCCATCCGAGCGTTGGTAAGTTTTTCAGATGCAGTACTGGTCATTTTGGCACTGCGCTTCAAGAAAGGCATGAACCAAAGACAGCAGGAGAGATGCAGGAATAATCTCAGGTCTGAAAATTTGCTGAAAAAATTCAATCTAACAAAGAAGATTAAGGGAGAGGCATGACAAGTCTCTGGTATTTTAAAAACAAAACAAAACCACCTCTCCCCCTGCTCCCTCACCCCAACCCAAAATCCACAAAAAGAGCAGAACACACTCCACACCCCAGCCCCCAGTAAAAAGCACTCCAAAACCCCCCAAAACTCTGTGTGTGTAGCCTGGGACAGTAATCTGTGATGTTAGATTTCAGCAGCAAGAAATTGAGGTCTGGTCAAGGATCCAGGTACTTCTTGTGCAGAATGTAACAACTAGTGGTGTGGTGGTGAGGCTTTTGGGCTCAGGTCTGGGCTGCGTTGTACTTTGGAAGGGCTGCTTGTGCCGCTTGGGTTGTCACTAGTGTATTGTTTGAATTACCCTGGCCAGACATAACAGAATGTTCTTTCTACAAGGATAACAATTGCTGTACAGACAGGAAAGTGCAGGTTATCCACCATATATGGTTTAAGGAACAAGGCAGAAAAGCTTGTGTCAAATGTATCAATATCTGATGTGTTTTGAGATGGGAGATGGACCAGATGATCTCTTAAGATTCTGTATAGATTTCCTATGATTTCTAAATGGTAGATATTTTTTCTGAGCTCTTTAAGCCTACGATTGGCCATACTTATGACAGTGTTGTGATCTCCATGCAGCTGGTTTGCAATTTATCTCACAGGCTTGTAGATTTTTCTTATGGTTCACATTTTTTATCTGAAAAAAATCTTAATGAGAATCTTAATGACTGTCAGCAGTGGGTTGAAAGACAGTAGAGTGAGTTTACAGCATGGAGGAATATTAAAAAAAAACAAAACCACCA
>NW_010143798.1:75555-84706 GCF_000699245.1 Pterocles gutturalis | reverse complement strand
TGGAACAGCTTTTTTTTTTTTTTTTTTTTAAATATTGGACTGTGATTATGTCAAAACTTCTGGTTTTTATTTTTACTGAAATTTTTTTATGTCTTTGGCAAAGCATTAGTAGTATTCTTTGTTCTCTGCTCTTTCTTCTTTGTACTTGCCTCTTATCTTTGGCAGGTTGTTTCTTCCACTAGTTGGAAGAAGTAGAATAACGTGAAAAGATAACTAAAGAGGAGGTGAAAAAAGGTAAGATAAAAGATAGACACAGTTCAGCTGTGAATTTTTCAAAAAAAGTACTTGCCAATCTAGTAGAAATAAAGCCACTTAGAAGAAATGTGACAGAGGGCAGAGGACAGACATATAGTCAAATACAGAGGATGCAGTCTGTAATTTTTTTCTGATTCCACACCCTTCCATTCCTTTCATACAGTGACAGTGAAGCAATACAGGCTTTTAAATAAAAAGCACACCTCTTGTAGAGTCCTGGAGTTCTGTACACTTAATGATAAATGCACTTTTATCTAAAAAGTACAAAGGGCTGTACTGAAGTCTTCCAGTCCACCTAAGAACATATGGAGCTGCTTTGCCTTCAGAGCACAGCTGGGGCTGAGCAGCTTGATTTCCCCTGTTCTGTGGAGAATAGTGGTTAATGGCTGGTTTCTCTGCATGGGTGTAGCTGGGCTGGCCGTAGTGGGGGTGGACAAGGCAGATTCTAAAGATTTGCCCCCAAGATCTTGCTTGAGTCCTATCTTCTCGAAGCTGGGGAGATGTCAGCACTAGCTAGATGCCACCTGCACAGTCAGAAGATGACACACACTCCCCTATGGCTGGCTGTGGGGTGCTCCTGTGAGACAGCCCTGCTTTTAGTCCTCTCCTAATAGCCAATCTGCTGCGGATAACAGCTCCTGAGGTCAGGGTTGGTGTGCAGGTGTTTCTGGTTCATGGTTTAAAGGGCATAAAGAAGTGAATTTCTTTTCTGGTGGAGTTTCCCTCCTGGCTGCCCAGGATAGGTTGGGTTTGGGGAGTTGGGGGAGCTTGGGGGCTTGTGACTTGGGCGTGTTAATTTTCTGTTATCTGTGTGTGTTTTTTGATAAAGTGAGCCACGAACTTGGCAAAGCCCGATTTGCCTTGCTCTTCTGAAACAAATCCTTGAAATTATCGTTTTAAGAAGTCCAGCAGTGGCTGTTCTGCAATTGCTTAAGCTAAACCTCTGTGCAGTATGATAATTTAGAAGGGGAGGAAACATAATTCTCTGCAAGCTCCTATTAAAAACCCAAACACCCCCCCACACACATGCTAGCAAAGTCCGTACAGTGAAGAAGCACCATTTTATTCCTACACCATGCTGCTATTATTTAAATTTGTGACCAATCCTTTCAGTATGTTTGAGTAGTATTGACACAATTAGAAGGGTAAACGAGACTTAAAAGGAATACAACAGCAGCCACCTTACTTAGAGGGCAGTTCCTACAGCTCTTCAGCACACTGGTGACGCCTTGCTGGCACTAACATCTGCTCGATAGGAGAATTCAGGTCTAAAGCTGATCTTTCAGAAAATGTCATTCTCAGAAGCAAAACACAAAATACAGAGATTTTTTTTCTTCAAACTGTACTTATATTGGTGAAAACCCACTGCCTTTATTATCTCCATATTATTATTATATGTAATATGTAATTTAATGCAGTACAAGTTATACAGGATTATACATATTACATTATACAGTATTATTACTATAATCTCAGTAGCTTTCTTCTGATCTTACTTTGAAATCTTTTATCTTGTTAAGTTCGTCTTTTTTTTTTTTTTCATACTTTTAGTAACAACTGGATTAACTAAAATTAGATGAAATACCACTCCTTTTCATCCCATTTTATCCCATGGTGCCCCTCCACTGTTTTCTGTTAGGTTACACCTAATAGTGGGCTCTCAGTTATGTATTATTTCAATAAGTTCTGTGCAACACTTGTGTGTGTATGTGTTTTAAAATAATATGCTCAGTGAAAGCATACCTTACTTCTGAAGCTGCAGTATACAGTGCTTTGGGCTTTTGCATGCCCACCTGAACAGCTAAGCCTCACTTTCAGTTACTGAACTTTGATTCAGGATTGGTTATGTTTTGTTTTTTTATAAAAGCAAAACCAACCAACCAAAGCAAGCCCCCAAACCAAACAAACCCAAAAAGTTACAGAAAAAATTGGAATAACATACTGACAGGCATGTGCACATAAGAGTGCTCATTTTGCTTCAATTTTTAAAGCCAACAGAAGCATTTAAGGAATTTTTTTTTTTTGAGGGATTAATATGATACTCAATTTCTTCACTGATTATTGAATTAATATATTTCTAGTCAAGTATGACTAATTTATGTAACTTGTCTTCACTTAAGATGGTTCCTAGGCTTTATTATTTATGGTAACATTATTCATAAAAGAAATAGACTTATTTGATAACATATAAGCTTTTGGATTTTAAAGCAGTTTTGCTTTCCAAGCTTATGAGTGGTGACAAGTACCATTTCTTTTCTGGACTAGCATGTTCATAGGTTCTCCAGCCACTTGGAAGAAAAGGGGATAATTATTTTGAGGAAAGAAAAAAGCTTCCAATATAGAGTTAAAATGAGTCAAGCAGTTAAAAGACATGAGTCAAGCAGTTAAAAGACATGAATTATTGCCCTAATGTTGTCAGTCTTAAAAATTTCTAGGTGGAAATGGGTAACTTATTACCGGTCTTCATAAAGCTAATAGCTTGCAACTGGTTGTGCAGCAGCTTTATTTGCCTATAGGTGTAATTAAGACTAAAACTTAACACAATTGAGGTATACCCAATTAAAAAAAAAAGTGTGGAAGTTAGCTTTCCGTGGGAAAGTCTTTCTTGTAATGAAGCATGTGACAGGAGTTGTAAAGGAGTTGTAAATGCAAGTATTACGTTTAGAAAAGAGACTGAAAGAAATTAACTACTTCAATTTCTTTGGAGAGGAATGAAATTTTTACCTTTTTGGGTGCACACAGAGTTTAGCCTAATCTCTGAAGCTAGTAGCTATGTGAATAAAGACTTACTTTAAGAACTTTTTTAGAACTTTTTGCACTTTTCTGAAAATACCACTGCTAAATTCTAGCAGGCGAAGTCTTTGGGTTGTGAAATACAACTTAGTTCCGAGTGACTTTCTTTATACAGCAGAAGATATTTGAATATGTTCAGAGTACCTAGACTTGCATTAAGACTTGCTGTCAAAAACAAATAATGACTGAAACACAAACTGGGAATGATGGGAAATAATTTTTTTTAAAAAAGCATTAATAGCGTTGTTCTAACTGGAAGCACCATCTGCTGATATTTTAAATATGGATTAATTGGTACAACAATAAAGAAAAAAGATACAATGAACATGAAGCAATCTAAATCTATGCTAGTAATAAAAAATAATTTTGAGTGTAATGTTATATGTTATATGCCATTCTGAACCATCTCACTGTATTTATGTGCTTGTAATTTAGTCTAACTGGTACTTTCTGAGTTCACCAATATAAGAAGAACTTGGTGAATGAGTATCTGTTACATACAAGATCTATGGCCTGGGCACAATTTTATTTTACTCATAAATTTTAATATCCATTCTCTACTACAGTGAAAATAATGAGCCTGTAGTGGTTTTGTCCATCATTACAGAGAACTTTTTTTAAAGCTATAAAAAAGGAGTTGTGACTGATTGGAATTGCACCAGAAATCTGAGGTGTGCTTCACACCCCCCCCCCCCCCCCCCCCGCCCCACCATGCAACCACGCTGCCCCGCCCTCCCCCCCGTCAAATGCCAAACAGGCTTTGGACAGCATTAGCTTATCTGGCCATCAGAATGATCTAGCTTTTTTCCATTCATCATAATTTCTCAATACTTTGTTATAAGAAAGAAGGGATAAAATCAGTTTTTTTTTTCCCTTGAACAACAAAATATGGTTTTGATTTTTCTTTTAAATTTAATATTGGATTTTTTAGCATATTTTTGATCATAGATTCCATTGAAAATCATATTCTCAGGTTCATTAGCAATCAAGCAGAGTAATTCTTGGTGGATTTTGGTGCAGTTCTGTTGCCAAACCCCTTTAGACTTCTAAAAATCTAAACCATAATTTTCTAATGATCACTTGTAGAAGATAATTGTGGCTTTAAGGTTTATCCAGTCCACGTATGGAAGATCCAGTGGGAGTTTGCCATCACAAAAACTCAGTAGTACAGACTCTGTTAAGTTTGTGGGATCCTCTGCCAACATTCTGTGAATGTGTATTCACTAGATAAACACAGAAAAGTAAACATGTCTCTCTGAGTGGAAGGCATCTACCAGTCTGGATGAAACCACTCAATGAGCTGGGTTCTCAGCCCTCCAAAAATCTTATCGCTTATATCAGTACTGACAATTTGGCTCCCAAATTTTGAAACACTGGTCATGTTCTATTTCATGCTTAAAAATAAATTTAAGCTCAAGCTACAGTGAACTTATACAATCTGCAACCTGAGTGTTAGTTGCACAAATCTTAATTTTTTATGTGTGGATGTTAAAAAAAAAAGAATTGGATAGCAGAAGACAGATCAGGAAAAGCACTACTAGACTTTCTCAAAATTAAAAGTGAATTTTCTTATAACCTGTTACTTACGTTTACCTTGCAAAAGGATAGTATTTTTTTTTTTTTGTTAAGAAGCTTTCCTAATGATTCACAAATCTTGCTTTACTCTTTTCTACAAATTTTCAAGATTAATATTGCCTTCCAACCTCAATCTTGTTCTCTAGAAAAATATATCGCACTGGGTTTTGTGTTGTCTTGAATTCAGAAGTGTTAATTCTTTCTGCCATGTCATGAAACATTTGTCTAATGGTCAGGGATGATCAGGAAATGACACTAACCACTAACATTGAGTCCCAAATATCTGTGTCCTTAAAGTTTAGCCCTGTCTTCTTTCACTCTAGTCTGCTCTTTAAAGTTGTTTGAATACTTTATGTTCAGCAGTTCTTTGAGCAATATCATATGCCCAAAGGGGAAGGGTAAAGAAAGTTGTTTTCAGTTAACTAGTTTTCAACTAGCCTTAATCTCCTGCAGCCCAGTCAGAGACTTCAGGGTGGTGCTGGGCAAGAGCACACTCACATGTACACTTGCTTCCCGGGCTTCCTCAGACAATCATTTTTTCACTGAAATGAGTTCTTGTCTGAGAATATAGATATTCTTTATTTCCAGTTGAGCTTCTCTTTTCATTCAAATGATGTAGATTATTTTTATTTTTCATGTCACTCTGTACCTGCTCTGAACTTGATCTTCCTTTTTTGGTTCCTGAATTCAAAGTCACAGTTGGTCTTTGTCACTCAAGTGCTCCCACCAGTTGCTGTGGCTCTCAACCACCACAGATTTCCTTGGTGTGTTTCCCCAATGTCAGATCTCATTTCACAATGGCAATGGTCTTGCACCAGTGGGCAGGTTGTTGAGGATCCAGGACAGAATACATTTTGCAGTGTTACAGATTAAAAGTTTGCTCCTCAGCCTTGTACTTACAATTTAAATAAACATATTGTTCTGACAGAGTCGTAGATTTTGACACGTGTGTACTTTTCCGAACCCATCTGTGCAGTACTTCTCATTCTAATTACCATGTTCCTTCCTGGCCACCTACTGCTGTCTGCTTTTTTGTCACTACTTATACAACCAGCAGCTGCTGATGCTCTTTGTTCATAATTTTTGTGAAGGTCACAGGAAAGTCATGCCTCCATCTGCTCTGTCTGCACCCTTGGTTTGGTGTTCAGAAGTCTATTTCTATCTTGTTTCATCAACATTTTATTTTCTCTGGAAGGAAACTAATAAACATAATCCTGATATAATAAGTGTTGATTTTAGCACTTTCGGTATCAATCAGGGAGGGAAAAAAAGTAATCTCCTCATGAGTCATAAGGGCCACTGGTTTAACATCTGTAACTACTCATTTTTGGCTGACATCTTTGTTGGCAATGGGGACAGTGGGATTGAGTGCACCCTGAGCAAGTTTGCTGATGACACCAAGCTGTGTGGTGTGGTTGATGCGGTGGAGGGAAGGGATGCCATCCAGAGGGAATTTGGCTGGCTTGAGAGGTGGGCCTGTGCAAACCTCATGAAGTTCAACAAGGCCAAGTGCAAGGTCCTGCACATGGGTCAGGGCAATCCCAACCACAAATACAGGCTGGGCAGAGAGCAGATTGAGAGCAGCTCTGAGGAGAAGGACTTGGGGGTGCTGGTTGATGAGAAGCTCAATGTGACCCAGCAATGTGTGCTTGCAGCCCAGAAAGCCAACCGTGTCCTGGGCTGCATCAAAAGAAGCACTAGCAGCAGGTCATGGAAGGCGATTCTCCCACTCCACTCTGCTCTGGTGAGACCCTGCCTGGAGTTTTGCATTCAGCTCTGGGACCTCCAATGTAAGAAGGACATGGACCTGTTGGAGCAAGTCCAGAGAAAGCCACAAAGATGGTCAGAGGGCTGGAGCACCTCCCATACAAGGACAGACTAAAAGAGTTGGGGTGGTTCAGCCCAGAGAAGAGAAGGCTCCTGGGGGACCTTAGAGTGCTATCCAGTACCTGAAGGGGGCTACAGGAGAGATGGGGAGGCACTCTTTATGGGTAGTGTAGCAATAGGATGAGGGATAATGGATTTAAGCTGAAAGAGGGTAGATTTAGATTAGATGTTAGGAAGATAGTTTTCACTGTGAGGGTTGTGAGGCACTGGAACAGGTTGCCCAGAGAAGCTGTGGATGTCCCATCCCTGGAGGTGTTCAAGGCCAGGCTGGATGAGGCTTTGAGCAACCTGGGCTAGTGGAGGGTGTCCCTGCCCATGGCGGGGGGGCTGGAATTGGATGATCTTTAAGGTCCCTTCCAACCCAAACCATTCTATGGTTTTAATAACTAAGATGACCGGTCAATGCTATATAGGTCACATTGCTTCATATAATACATTAAGGTGCAAAAATATCACAACTGGCATGTGATCCCCAAATGACATTTAATTATTCTGTTTGCAAACCCTCCCCACCACCCCCAATCTGTTTTATATTTGCCGAAACCTCACAGCAGTTTTCTTAATTCTCATTGTTTCCCTCTTACAGGCAGCATATGAATCTGCTTTTATTTTATTTTTTTTTTCTGATCAGGTCTGTGTTTTGAAGGAAATTTTAATTTAGGTTACATTTTTAAACTTTTTTATGGATTACAGTCAGTCATTTAAGTTTGAGGTTTAAATTGGTGGCCAGTTTTCTTTGGTATTTTTTGATCTCTGCACTTTCAGTCTTAAGCAAAACTTCTCTTGCCAGTGAGTATGCTTAAGTTTAAAACAAGCACACAAAAAAACTCCTCTCAATTTTAAATAAGAAAACTGAAAAAAGGTTAATGAATTCTGTCTAAACTTTATCTTAAGTTTTCATTTTTAACTGTTATTTTTATTGCTATATGCCTTATGTTTAAAAATAGAGTCAAACCAAAACATTTAATGTTTCCATTTGTAAAGTTCGAGAGGAAAAACATCAACAATGTTACAACATTTGAGGAAATATTTTGAAAATTGAGTATATTTTTATAAACTCCATGAGTATTTATTTCTCTGAGTTAATTGTTTTCATGAATAATAATAATAATAAAGCTACTAAGCTGTCAGCTGAGGTTCATGGGGGTGATTTTTAATGTGGATCTTTCTTCCAATTAAAGCTTTTTAATTTTTGGCCTTTTAGTGGGTGCAGTGAGTCTTTTGGGACTTTGATTTATGCTGTTTCATCACTTGGATGGCAAGAAGGACCAAAACAGAAAAAAGCCAATCATTCTGTTGACTGAAGGTGAACAACAATGAATGCATCTATGTGGTAGGTTGGAACAGCACAGACCACTGGAGCAGTCGGCGTTAGTAAGCAGTTTAAAAGCCCCAGCAGCAGCAGCTGTGCTATTTTTAAGCGTGTACTGTATTATCTCCAGAACAATCTGCTATTTCTTGTAACTGTAGAGCTATTGTAAATTTTTTCTTTTATGCTCCACCAAAAATCTCTAAACCAGATATTACAGAAGTTGTAGATGGATGTCATTAAGTAACGTTCATTATATGGAATCTTTGTTATGTGTTATTTCTGCTTTTGTACTGCAATACTTTAGCTTCTAGTTACAATATTAATTTCTAGTCAAAGTTTTATGATCAGCAGTACTACGTAGAAGCATTCACGGGAGCTAAATTGAAGAGTTCAAAGAATACAATCAAATTTTCCTTTTAATCTTGTTCCCCAGTATTTATGAGAAAAAGAAGAAATAATGCTCTTCTGCTCTGCATGTGTTCCTTTTCTCTTCCTCCTAAGGAAAGAGAAATACTAGACTGTACTTTGGAGTACATAATCAACGGCCGGTGAGCCTCAGCTTGGGGCGTGAGGACGGTGTGGACTCCTAGCTCTCCAAAGTCTGGGGTATGAATGTGCTCCTTGTAGCTCTCAGATAGTGAAGGGTCTCAGTTGACAGAAGGACTGCCATGCATGTCCTGGCCTTGGGACAATGCCGTGCTGTCAGGCAGCCCTCTGGACCTAGTCAATTTGATAGTTGAATTCCAGGATTTGTTTTAATGCAGTGGTTTTTGTGGGCTAGATTGCAGCTGACTACAGGAATCTGAGAGTAGGCAGAAAAGTGATTTTATAATGGGATTATGTATAGTCTTAGATTTAGGCAGAAATTTGATTATTTTATTGATTTGGGGAATTAGTTCTAAACTTGAAGATATTTTCTGTTTTGAATAGCCGTTCTGTTTCCAGAATGAAGAGTAACTGGTCAAATGCTCATTAAAGAGGAAAATATCTCGTTACATTTACAACGTACCAATCTTTCTCTTTGCTGTTGGCTATAGACACAGTTGAGTGATCATCGTGCTCTTTTTAGAGGATTTTAATGTTATATTTAAACTATGTTGTACAACCTTCAATACAAAACAGCAATGAAAAGTAATGTTTTTATATGCTGAATATTTCTCCCTAATGGCTGCTTTTACAGAGAAGTTGGCTTCTTTCTGACAAGAGTGTGCCATGCTGCTGCTGCTGTTTGTGCTTTTGGACTAGAAGAATATTTACATTCAATTAATGAAAGCAGTAGGAGTTTACTATTTGGTTGCCGTAGGGTTAGGATTTCTCTCTTGGGATTGT